>NW_002475984.1:88056-89462 GCF_000189635.1 Tetrahymena thermophila SB210
GTATAAAACAATAAACAATTAGATCATACAATAATGAACTTTTAAAATATAACAAGAAAAGATAGCATTATTATATTCTTTAGATGATGTCATCACGACATTATCATATGATAACTATAGAATCAATCAATGAAATTGATTAATAATATTTTTTATATTTAGTTAAATTTTTCTTTATACAAACTTTTTCTTAAATATATTTTTCTTTTTATATATATAAATAAAAAAATAGTTATCATTAAAAACCAGTTTGTTAAAAACTGTTATTAACATAAAAATAGTTTATATCACAATTAAATCTTTGTTAAAAATATTTAAATAACAAAAAATTTAAAAAACTAGCCATTTATTTTTTGTGATGAAAACTATCTTTTATTGCTACTTATAACAAAATAAATCTTAAATGAGTAAAAAAGATAAAAAAAACTTAAATTACTAACCTAATTTTCCATTCAAATTATAAGTGAGGAGAGGTATAAGCATAAACGAAACCACTTAGCCTAAAATATTCAAAGAGAATAAAATAGATAAATTATTGAAGAACTGTTATTTATTTTTTAAGCACAAAATTTTAATTTGTAGAATGTTATCTATTAAGGGTGTTTTAATTAGATTTACTACATTTATAGATATAAAATATTTAGAATATTTTCTAAAAAATTATGAAAAAACTTTAATTTAATTAAATTTTTAAAAACTAAACCCTTTTTTTTATAATTGAATATAGCTTTTTTTATGGTGAATAAATGTTTGATTTCTTATAAATTGTACTTTCTAAGAATAATTATCCCAGTTTTATTTTCTGTTTATTACTTCAATATTAAAAATTTTGGTTAGAATATTATAAATGCTGTTTACAGATAATAGAAATTAAAGCTTTAGATTTAATTTATTTACAGATTTTCTTGAATTTTTTAAACTGATAGAAAACTCTTGATCCATAGAGATACTGATACTCTAACTTTGTTTATAAAAATCCTTCAGTAATCAGCAGACTATAATTCATTTGCTATTGATGAATTAATTTTCAAGAAATTTATGCTGCTCAAGATCAGATTAAACTTTATGAAATTCTGCTACAAATTATAGATAAGATCAATTTAAAATACCTATCATATATTTATTGTTGAGAAGGCTAACGATAGTTAAAATTAATAAAATTATTTTCAAAAATCATTAAAATAAATATTATCTAACGCCTTTTTGTTGTGACACAAATACTTAAATTGACTTTTAAGAGATTTTAAATTCTTGACAGGAAAAAGAATAAAAAATAAAAATGTTTGTGGAATTAATTTTAAAAAAACAAATAAAATTTTTATATAGATAGATGTATATACAAAAGAGGATAACTCTTAAATTTATTTAAAAATTTTTGTAGGCTTATATGATGTAAAAATCAATCC
>NW_002475984.1:89562-96136 GCF_000189635.1 Tetrahymena thermophila SB210
TAATTAAATTTTTAAAAACTAAACCCTTTTTTTTATAATTGAATATAGCTTTTTTTATGGTGAATAAATGTTTGATTTCTTATAAATTGTACTTTCTAAGAATAATTATCCCAGTTTTATTTTCTGTTTATTACTTCAATATTAAAAATTTTGGTTAGAATATTATAAATGCTGTTTACAGATAATAGAAATTAAAGCTTTAGATTTAATTTATTTACAGATTTTCTTGAATTTTTTAAACTGATAGAAAACTCTTGATCCATAGAGATACTGATACTCTAACTTTGTTTATAAAAATCCTTCAGTAATCAGCAGACTATAATTCATTTGCTATTGATGAATTAATTTTCAAGAAATTTATGCTGCTCAAGATCAGATTAAACTTTATGAAATTCTGCTACAAATTATAGATAAGATCAATTTAAAATACCTATCATATATTTATTGTTGAGAAGGCTAACGATAGTTAAAATTAATAAAATTATTTTCAAAAATCATTAAAATAAATATTATCTAACGCCTTTTTGTTGTGACACAAATACTTAAATTGACTTTTAAGAGATTTTAAATTCTTGACAGGAAAAAGAATAAAAAATAAAAATGTTTGTGGAATTAATTTTAAAAAAACAAATAAAATTTTTATATAGATAGATGTATATACAAAGAGGATAACTCTTAAATTTATTTAAAAATTTTTGTAGGCTTATATGATGTAAAAATCAATTCCCTTTAACCCATACTTTGTTAGTGCTATTTTTATTCTGGTTAGAGTTGTTTATTTGTGTGGGTATAATTTATAAAAATGAAAGAGTAGGGTTAGAAGAATAGAAGCTATTTTACAAATGTTATTAATCTTAATTTTAATTTTAGGTATTATTTTAGTTGTAGATGTTCTTAGGATTAAGGACATTCCCAACAAGTAAATCTTTTCTTGAAGGATTAATACTAATATTATTATTTTGTTAGCTAATTGAGTTTTTTATAGGAGTGTTTTTACGGTAAAAGCTAGGGGCTCGAGAGAATCTACTTTTCAATTTTACTAAAAATTAAGGGCAGTTTTCTATAAATTCATTAGCTTTATATGAAGTCAGTTATGGCTTATTATTATTGATATTGTTTTCATCTTTTTGGTTATTAGACTAAACAAACGATTGATTCAAATTCTCTTTTTAGTTTATTTGTAGTTAGTTTTGTGGAGTGCATTAATTTTTTTAGTTTTACTACTTATCTAAAACTTTTTAGAAGTAGTGAGATGAATTCTTTGAAGGCCTGAAACTATTTTAAGTGGCAGTTTATTATTTTTTTTGAGAATTAAAATTAGTCTATGAGCTATAAAATATGTCATTTTTACTTGCTTAGTTTGTATTTAAAATATTATTGCTTATATCACTATTACTATTGTTTTGACTTATATTAACTGATGTTCTACATTGGAGCTATCTTTATTATTGATCTAAGCTTTTTTTTTCTTTGTTTTTATTTTTTATGCATGATAGAACCACTCTACCTTCACTTTCTTAATAACTATTTTCACAATTATTGCTGTTACCATAAACAATCAATTACTATTATTATTGTTATTATTCTTTACTTTGCCTATCTTTTTCTAATATTTTTTAGTAGTTTTCTAATTATTCTCTCTTTGTTTGCTAAGTTCCTGTACCTGTCAAATTACCTAAGAATTCATTAGCTTTCGAAAAACTGTTTTTTAAGAATTTGTTATATTATTAAGAACCAGAATCCACGTAATATGATGAGCGACTACTGTGCTCTATCGAGTTCTAAAATTGCGATTAAGAGTAATTCAAAATTTCATTTGTGCTTGCTGGCTTACTAAAATTCTTCTGATTACTATTCTAAAAATCGTAAAGAAAAGAATTATCTTAGTAAATTGAAAAGGAGTGTCTTTTTCTTTGGCAGATAGCACTAGACTACCTTTATTGACTCATCGGGCGTTTTAATTCTTGTGATTTTCTTCCCTAATATTTAAGACATTTTGCCCTGCTGTAATTTGTTTCTTCTGACATACTTGCTAGATTGTTAGATAAACTTTTGAGATTAATATCAACACAATCGCTGCTGAACCAAAGATTACTAACATCATTCAAATTTTTGATTGCTTCCTCTTCAGAAATCTCCATTTCTCAGTGAATTATGAGAAGTATAAAGCGATTGAAGAATTGTGTAATTTTCTTGTGAAATAGTAATATTAAGTGTAAAAAAATGAATGTATTGATGATTTTATTTTTTTTGTGACTCTTGTTAAAGTTAAAGAAGTTTGTTTTTGATGATAATTAACAAAATAAATAAATGAATAAATTAATTGATGATAATTGTTTAATTTTAATTAAAAAATGTGTGCATAAAACTAAAAATATAATCAAATCAATGAAAGTAATTTGATAGATTTTTCAATTAAATTTCAAACCCAATTTAATTTTTTTAGAAATAATTCATTTATATTTTTATTAAAGAAATTTATTAATGTGTGTTGATTAACAGCTAGCTTAAAAGAACAAATAAACAGATAAAATTGAATGTAATCGTATATTAATAAATAATCTCATAAAATTTCAAAGAAATATATCTATCTGTTAATAAATTGCTAAATTAATTAAATATGAGTTTGAGTAAATCAAAGCTCTATTATATATTAGTCTATTATCTTAGTAGGATTTATAGTAAATATAAATGAAATATATATTTAAATATATTATAATTTTGATCCAATTTAGTACATATTTGTATATATTGAATTCCAATTTACTTCTTTAAGGATTTTCACTACAAGAACTTAATTATTCAATTTAAATATTAAATTGTTTAAATAATAAATTGGTAAATTAACAGACGATATTGAAATAGTAATCTATAAATTATAGATTTATTTAGTCTTTTTTAAAGAATGCATAGAGTTATTATCAATTTTTTGTAAACTGCCTAATCAAATCATAAAATGTTAAACAACGAAAATAAGCTGTAATTAAATAAATAATAAAATTCATCATACTTTATATAGTAAGAAAATGACTACTGAATCAAAAAATAAATAAATGCATAGCTTTTTTTCAATAATATTACAGTTAAAATTTCTGGTGAAATGAATGGAGATGAAGATTAAAAGAAAAAAGTAATCTTCGGTTTTTTAGAAAGGAAAATGATATATATAGATGAACTTTTAAAATATAAAATACATTTCAAACTAATAAAATAATTTAAAATAATTTTCTTTTTAGCAAAGCATAAACAAGTAAAAAATAAATTTAGAAAAACTTTTAAAATGGGTAAATATTTTGGTTAAATTAAAAAGCGAAATAAATAGATCTTACTAAGTTTTTTCTTTGATAAGATGTACAATCATCGAATAAAGTATATAGCAAATTTATAAAGTAGTCGCTTACTTAAATAATAAATATCAAAGTAAGAATTTTATGATTAAATGTTAGTTAATTGAGTCGAACTACCTACCATTCAATAATTTCATTGAGAAAAATTAAGATTTACAAAGTTTTTCAATATTGTATGTCTTATAATATCTACTCAATTATTTATTTATCTATCTATCTATCTTATCTTTTTTGAGAAATAAGAAGAAAGAAAGTAAACACAAAACATACGATTAAATTGCTTCGAATTAATATTTATTATGTGCGTATTAAAGACTTTTTATAGTAAATTTTTTATTAATCTAATCAAGAAATATATTAATTTGCATGAATATATCCTTTCTTGAAAAATCAACCGTTTAAGAGTAATTGATTGGATGATCAAGATAGAACTTGAATTAATTTAATTTGTAACCATTCATGTAGAAGACTTAACGAATTTATGCAAATTTAAGATGAAAAAAGTTAAAATGGAAAAAGAACATTTTGAAGTTACAAAAAAATGATAACATAATAAAAATAAGATTTGCTAGATTATTTATATAAAATAGACGAAATATCTTATTTACTAGCTATTAGATGATTAAGGTTATCTATTAACTTTCTATTTTAAAAGGAGACTATAATCAAACTAAAAGAAGCAAATTTTGAAAAAATAGTGCGAAATATTTTGAATTAATAAAATAATTGAGTTATACAAGCAAACTGAGTGGGGTTTATCTTTAATTTGCTTCTTTATATCCTATTTTTAAATAATCAAAAGAAGAATACCAAGCAATATTTGTAATTTTCAAACAATTTAGTATCGAGTCTGATTAAAATCAAGTATTTCTTTTAGATAAAAAAACTATTGAGGATATTCACATAAATAATGTAAATAAGTCTGAAAAATAACTAACCAAAAAGACAAAAAGATGCTGCCTTATATTAATAAAAAAAAGTATCAAGCGCTTTGCTAATGGTCCGATAGATTACAAAAACTTTAAAATTAAAATGTTGTCTAATAAATATACATAATTTACTCAATTTAAAATATATTTTAATAAGAGAATATTTGCTAAAGGTTTAGTGAAAGAATTTTTTTGTAGCAAATCAATCATTTATTTATTTATCGAATTATAATGATTATACGAATTGTAAGAATCTTTCTGTTTAAATAGGAAACATTAACATCTAATATAAAACTATTACTGCTTTCAATAATATTAGGACAATTTGTGGTTTTGTTTTAACTAAGAATTAGTGTAAAAACAATCAAAACCAAGATTAATCAGAATATTGGTAAATAACGATCTTCGAATTAATTAATTTGTTTGCTTTATAATTTTTTTATGCAAAATGTTACAAATATAATTGCTTTATCTGCTGTCTATATTTATCCTTACTAAATCATCGAGACCTCACACAATCATTAACATTTTTTTATAGAAAAAACTACAATTGATTGATGGATATAACTGTTTTTTAATAAGTGTGCATTATTTTACTCGACATAATTGATCAGCTGATCTGCAAATAATAAATTTGATTAATATGTAAATTAAAAGTATTTTACGTATTCATCAACAAAAGGAAAGGAGATTGATTAATTATTTATAATTAATTAATCTTCAAGAACTCGATAATTTTAAATATCACTAAAAAAAATCCATTTTTTAATATTTCGATAAAAAAAACTAAAAAGCCTTTCTCATAAAAAGATAAATAAAATGAGATAACAATAATAACCACTCCAATAAAATGATTGGTTAGCTTTAAACTAACCTCAGATACTTCAGCCATTATAAAATAGTTACAATTACTCAAATTTTAACCAATTTAGTTCAATTGAAAATGAATTACTTAAATAAAAGTTGGTTTAGTATGAAAAAGAGCTATCTCTTTATAAAAAAAGAGAATAGGAAATGCTCTATTATTCTTAGAGCAATTAATATATGGCACATGCTCCTGTGATTAGCTAATTATAGCACTAATTTCCATAGATTGCATCTCTTGGTTAGCAATAACAACAATCGTAATAATTCAATTAAGGACCTCTTGTATAAATGTAAAATTATCAATTGCAGCAATAATAACAACTACAACTACAGTAATATTTGCAGTAGTATTAAAACAATATATAGCTTTAGTAGTAAAATGCTTAATAAAACTACATAAATAAACTCGCGTAATAATAAAACATGCTAGATCAATAACCAAACTTCTAAAAAAATAGTAATCAAATGTATAGTCCACAGAATTAAGCTTTATAAAATAATGTTTCTTTTTCTAACAATCTTTAAAACTTAACTAGTAATTCTTAACATGCCTCTTCTTTCAACTTTTTAGGAAATGAGAGTTAATCATCAAACAAATCAACTGTTCACGCAGACGATAACAGTCAACAAATTACTCTGAACTTTATTTCTCAGGTTAATGAGAATACTTTATCACCAAAGACAAATACTTCTGATGCGAGAAAAATTATGAAAATCAAAATAACCAAGTCATTCTCTGGAGTCAGCGAAGAGGAAAGAGTGGATACTAGATAAAAGTCTTCAAAAGAAATAAACTCCTTATAAAAAAATAACAGCCTTAGCTCAAGTGATGAAGATGTCGAGGCTGGCAACGAATTAAAGAGTAATAACAGCTCAGCAAACTCTCCAAATTAGTTAAATAAAAGAACTAGATGTCTTTATGAGCCATTATTTAGGATCATAAGCCCTATACTTCCTGAAAAAAAATCATACAAAAAGAATATCATAAAATACTTGATTTCTTATTAGTAAGGAAAGCAGTAATAGAACGACAAATCAGACAGATTTACTGCTTTACTTGAAGAAAACAACTCAAAAAGACTTGCAAACTATATTACTGAGCTACTCTAATCTTGCAAGATGGCTTAATCTAAAAAAAATGACATATTTGCCCATGAATACATTGCTGACAGAATATGTAAAAGCTTCTAGCGCAAGCAGTTAAAAAGTAAATTACAAAGTAATTGATTGTGAATGGGCTACAAATGAGAAGCAAAAAAATTAAATTTTCATAATTCTAAAATTATAAAAAGCTTATTTTTGTTTAATTAAAACAAAACAAATTTCTTAAATTCTAAATGCAGTAAAAGGCTTTCTCTTCTCAAGACAGACAAACAGACGCTGCTAATTTTTTATTTAATAACTTCAAATTGAGGTTAAATTATAAAAAAG
>NW_002475984.1:96236-118128 GCF_000189635.1 Tetrahymena thermophila SB210
TTAATTTTCCAAATTACTATAAATCTATCTGTATATTATAACGAAAAAAAAACAAATATAAATATATATATTTTCTTGTTGCTTATATTAAAATAATCTTACTTGTAATTAATTGATCTAATTTTTTTTCACTTTCGATTAATTTTCATAAATTTAGAAAGTAAGAATTAATTTATTTTTGCTTTGTGTGTACTCAATAAAAATTTCCCCCTACTCTTTTAACTTCGAATTAATATCTAATTTGTTATTTTCCAAAAAATCATTCAAAATAAGTGATAATATTGATTTTAAGAATCAAATTTTTTCGATTAAAATCAAAGACAGCTTGATAAAATATATAAATTTACTAATTGAATTCTGCATTAATTTATAATTTGGATTATTAAAATTTAAAAGTTAAAATGATAGTCTTTTTTTGCTTGATAAAATTATAAAAATTGTTTGTGCTTTACACACTTTTGAATATATATGAGTTATTGTTAATTTATATTAACTTCTGGCAAGATTGAAGTGTGTTATTTGAGAGAAAAAATAATATTACTTTGAAGAAGAATTAATTAATAGAATTTTTACAAGATTTATACTAATGAGTGAATAATATTAACTTCCCTTAAAATTTTTTGAATAAATATTAATACAGACCTAATGTTTTCTGTTTGTTAAGCTTTCTATTAAAGTAACATTAATTGAATTAAAAAAAGTAAAAAACTTCAAGCAACAAATCTAAATAAAGTTTATATACATAATTTTAAATTACACTCTAATATAAATTTAACAATAAGCATTTATTTTCCTACATTAATTGAATAAAATATCTTGATTGATATTCAAGCAAGTGGAGTAAACGAATAAATTTCAATTTCTCTTTAAATGATTAGCAGTATAACTAAATATTATAAACGAACGAGTGAGATTATATCTCAAAATTTTAATTATTTGCTTGGTTGTGCATTAGAAGAGCTCTTTATCAAAATATTAAAAATTAAGACTTTGTGGTCAAACTATAAATTTTTAAAACTCCATTTACAATATTTTCATAAATAATTTAAACTATTTAAAAATGACTACGAAAAAAAAAAAAAATTTAATTAGTTAATTAAGATAAAAAGGGTTAATTTTATTTAATTCACTGTTTAATTATTTTGTCTGATTTATTATTATACTTGTTAGTGTATTTATTCTTTAATTCTTAAAAATACTTAGCTTGTTATAGCTTTATATTATCATTGTCACCTCTCACTCCAGGAGAATAATCTAAATTTATTTCTCTATTATTTGCTTTTGTGGTAAATTGCTTATTTTTTTTCTTGATGTCTTCCTTTTAATTTACTTTACTTAATTTAATTGAGTGCGTCTCTCCTTATTTTTTTTCACTATTTTAGCAACTCTGATAAATATATCTTTCAATAAAATCATCTTCTTTATTTAAATCATTTGCGAAATGCTATACTTAATTTAATTGAGTACTAGAACTAAAACCTTCTTTCATCTGCTAGTTAATTTTATCAGGTTAGTTTTACTGTTTGAAGAAATCCTATTTTCTCATTTACTTTTAATTAACCTACTAGTCTTTATGTGCGTAAGATTATTGGGTTACTATATTATTGTAATTATTTTTTGATAACTCATATAAACCGGTTTGGTTAGTATTTTCTAAAAATTAATTTTTTTGTGGATTTTACTTTGTAGATATTAATTAAGAGTCTTAAATAGCAGAATTATTTGCGCTTTTCTTTTTGAATTGCGATACACCAAGAGAAATATGAATGGGAGCAAGAATATCTGAAGTCGTATTAGAAGAAATATTCATAGTATTTGAATTTTAATTGATGTTTTCATCTTCTTCATATTACTCGTTTTCATCAAAATTACTTGAATAAATAGCTTGTTACTTCTAGTAATACTTTGGTGGACTAGACTCTATATCTTCAGAAGAACGACTCATCGATCTATACCCTTCTCTAGCTGACTAAATTCGCTAGGTGGATTATGTTGATTTTGACATTATGTCTTTGCTTTTTTAACTGCTCCTTTTTTATAAAGATACAGGATTGCTTTGCTCTATATCTTAATTTATATAGTTTTTTTATTGAGATTACACACGACTACTGCTCATATGTTAATGGTCGTTGTAATTAGATGGAGATATAGATAAATTTTTGTTATTTTAATTTATGTATTTTCTATTATTATCCTAATTGTGGGAAGATAAGGTATTGTTAATTACTATTAATTTATTAAAACTCTAATTTTATAAATTAGAAGTTGAGTGATTACTATTAAAGCTATTGAAATTGCGCTATTGTCTATCATTTTAATAATTTTCTTTGCTTAATACATTATTTTATTATCTATGTAGATCCACATATGAATTTTCTGTATATTTTTTCTTAGGTTTAGAATTAATTTAAAGTATTTTTTTTTGTTTTTTAGTCTTTTTTTTTAACGATTAATCTCTCTCTGTTTAATTCGTCTTATATTCTCTGTAAGTCTTGTTAGTAATCGTATCAAACAAAAATTTTGACTGCTATGTATAAAAATTCTTTAATTTATTTACAAGCCTTTAATAGCTCTACTTTTCATCTGAACCTATTACTAGAGGATGGAAAAATTTTCTATTATTTGATGAAGTTGATCTTGACATTCTTTGTTATTGGAGCTTATTAAAATAATTCAAATGAGGCTATAATCTAAGAGATTCATTAGTTTAAGTTCCCGCTTCTTCTGTATCAACCATTATATGTTGCAGTTAAATAGCGTTTTCTTCAGAAGAAATAGCATAGTCACTTGGTTACTATTTTATTCTATCTGAAGCATTCAAAATATTTGGACTTGCATTCCCTTTACTACTTTAATACTCATTCGAAGTAGTGCTATGCGACTAAAGTCCAAACTTACCAGAAATAGAAAGCATGTTTTAACCAGAGCTAATACGGAACTGGGGTGTATTTTCTATTTTATTTGCGTTCAGGCTGAATCTCTGATACTAATCTCTTATCTATTACTCAGACAATTATTATTAATCATTACCATCTTTAAAGATTTGCTAAGCTTAATTGATATTTGTTTACTATTATTAATTAAATTATTATTATTATTATAACTATTATTGAATTAACTGCTGCTATTGTAAGTTTATAGCCTGCTATTGTTGGATTTACTACTATCTTAAAGATAGCTTTTATTCGTGTTCTATTTGCTTTTAAATAGCAAATTACTGTGAATTTAGAGCACTCTTTTCAAAAATGTCAAGTGCTTGCTCAAAATTTTTAGCTGGAATGTTAGTTTCACTGTAACTCCTAAATTTATGATTATTTCCAAAGGTATTTTCACCATTGTGAATAAGTTTCTAGCTATTTAGAATTTAGCTTTATTGAAACTACTTTAATTGATTAATTTGATCTGATTTATGTTTTTGAGTGATATTATTATGCTATGAGTTTAAGTGTGATGAATTTTTCTTTTCCTCAATCATTTCATGTATGCTTTTTTTTTTATTTATTGACTTTGAAGAGTTCATGATCTATTCTTCTATTCTAATATAATTTGCAGTATCTTGAATAAAATTTTGCTATTGTAAATGTCTTTATCTCATTTAGCTGTCAATACTTATATTACTTATATTATTTTGTAAAGCGCTCTACTCATCTCTACTTGAAATTCTCTGAGAAACAATTTAAGGAAGACCTAAATAGACTAAATTAATGTCATGTTAACTATTTTGTTGATTTTATTGATTTAAAAACACTCCTTTTGATATCAACTAACTTTCTGGGGTAGGATAAATATAACTCTCAACAGGACGAGTATATTAATTAATGCTTTACGTGATGCCTTAATTTTCTTGCTATTTATTGATTAATTTCTATGATATTTTAAGAAAGTTTGGCTCTCCTCTTTTTTCGCAATTTGCGCTTTCTTCTAAATGATGATTTGAAATTAAAGATTATATCAATTCTTTCTTTTCTCTAAGCAAATGGCTAATGTTATCATTCTTTTACTTCTATTCATCCTATTGCTTTTTCATCTACTTCTACATCTTGGATTGATCTAGTTATTATTATAAATCATGATTACTTCTTACTAAACTTAAGTACATAAATGTTAATTCTTTTTCGTGTTTTTTGGTTATTTAACTATCAATTATACTTTTGAAAAAAATATCAGTTGTTTTTAAAAGAATCTAAAAGGTAAAATATAGATACTATTTTAAATGTTAAACAATTGAAAAATCAATTAAACAATCCACATTTAAAAATCAGTAACTATTAATCGATCACTTATTTATTTACATTATAATTTTAAATAATATTATAAGATATATTTTTAAATGATAAATAGTTCTAATCAGAAATAATAGATCTATCTAACTATAAAATGAGCTATTACAATTTTTATTACTTGAAGATATCACATTCAAACAAAAAATTATTCAAAATATTATTTTCCAATGCAGAAATTAGATATTTTTATACTTTTAATTTATCATTAAATGACTTTTAACTAGCTCTAATTTATAGAAATTACTTTATAAAAAAGCCGAAAATATCAGTCTTAAAATATTTTTTTGTTAAAAAAAGAAATAATATTACTAATATTTATGTTTAAAATATATCTTTAATCAAGGATAAGATTGATAAAAATAAAATGGTTCTATAGTTAAATTTATCGTTAAAATTCTGATGAACCACTCTAATTTCAAAATTTGAAATATTTTAGATAACTCAAATATAATTTACAACTTCATCAATCAATCAATAAATTATATAATTAAAATTGCTATTTCAAAATAAAAATCACCATAGAATTAATTAATTAATTACTTTGCTTATTGTAGACATCACCGAAATTTTGATTCTTCATATCTTCACTTAGATTGCAAAAGTTAGCCAAATGATTTAAAGGTACCATACTAAACTAAATAAAATGTTATAAAAAAGCATTATTATTTGGATTAATTTAAAACAAGTGCAAAATTATGTATATTATTCATTTTATAAATCTCTTTGAATGTTTGAAAATATGCTGAAATCAACTGGATTAACTCTTAAAATATAATTTAATTCTATTTAAAATTATGTCAGTTTATATTTTCTATCATTATTAATCCTTTGAAATATAAAAATTTTTAGTTTTATTAATTAATTACTTACTTAATCAATTTCAAATGATACAGTAACGAAATTCATAGCCTATGAAATTTCATCAAGCTATCTGAAATACTTCTCATTTAAATAGCTACGCTTTTCCAACTCCCTATTTATTCTCTCAGTTCTTTGCTCTTCTTCTTTAAAATACCTAAAACTTCTTTCCATTTTCGAGCTGCTTCTTAATTTGCTTTTTATCTATTATTTGTTGAATCCACCTAATTGTATTAAAGAATCGTTCTAATCTTTGACTAAACTCAACTCATTTATTTAAACTCTTGAATTCTTTATTTAGCTTGATAAGTTCCTTTGCTTCTTTGGTGGTGATTGTGAGTTATTAACTCTAATTACGCTTGATTTCATGATCTAATTCCCCTAGTAGTTATATTTAATATCTTCATGTTTCAGTCCTGGTTCATCTTCATTAGCTACAATACGCCCATATTTATTAAGTTTCACTTTCCCCTAAAAATTCCCCATTTCTAATCAGCTTATAATCCTTTCTTGTATATAACTATTAACTTAAAAGTAAGAACTACCTTGTTATTTATCTAAAAACTTCTATATATTATTAGGTATTTATTTTACTTTTAGAAATTAGATTTTTAGTTTCTTTATTTAACTAAAAATAAGCGTTTAGTAGTTTAATCAATACAATTCATAAATATATAATACATAGAAATCTTTCTAAAATTTACTGTTCATTGATTATCTAATCATATATAAACTGCCTTTATTTGTGTTTTTGATTAAAAATAAATATCTACTCTGCAATAATTAATTATTCATAATAAAAATATTATTTTTCGAATTTAATAAAATGTTCTTCATTTTAAAATGACACTCAAATATTAAACTAAAACACTTGAATTTATTGAATAAATTTTTATAATTTATTAAATATCATTTAAGCTACGAAATGATATTATTTATTTTAATTTTATCATTTACTTATTTGAAAATGTTTATTTTAATTTCTTTAATTATTAATAAAAAAATATATAATTTACCTATATTTTTTTATTTTCTTCTAAATCTTAATAATATCAAATATAAAAATAATTTTTGAATTTTGGATTATCTTTCACCCAATTATAATGTATGATAAAATTATTAAAACAATCAGAATAATAAAATTTATTATCAAACTTAAAATTTCATAAATAAAATTATTGATTTAATAAATCATTTTTTAAATTATTATCAATTATTTTTTTAAAAGAATAAATACAAAATAAATTTAAAGAATTTTTCTAAATGCAATTTTACATTAATATTTATATATTTTTTATGAATTTATTAATAACTAAGATATTTTAATTGTGTTGTATAGTAATTATTATTATTATTATTATTATTTTTTTTTTTAAATAAATTATTTGTTCAGTACCGTTTAGATGAAGTTGTAGATAATTAAGGGGAATTTTTGATCAAACTGCTATTCATAGTATTTTTACTAGGAGTTACTAAAAAATTACCTGTTGTTTTCTTAGGCATATAACTTTTTTTACCAGGCTGCAATGAATGAGGATTATTACCGGCTATACTGTTTTTTTTTGGAGGATTTATTATTTCAGAGTAGTCTTATGAAGATAAAAAATCTTATTATCTTATTTAAGAATCTAAATGATGAACAAAGCTGCTAGAGAGATTAGAGTTGTTATTAAAAGCTTGAGTTTAAGAGCTTTATTTGATAGGAAGTTATTCAAAATCACTTTTCTTAAAAATGCCTACTTAGTCAAAATTTCTAATTTCGATAAAATTAGTACCAGGGTATTCTTAAACTAGTTCATAATTGTCGCCTTTACTAACAAAAAAGAAATCTTTTCCTTGTGAGTGAGTATCAACTTGAGCAACTAAATTAATTTTTGTGTTTTAATCTGCTAAATCTAACTAATTTCTGTTTGAAGTGGTCATATTAAATTCTTCTTGCCTACTATTTTTCTTTTAATTGTTATTATTTTTATTTCTTGCCTCTTCTATTTTTTCATATTTCTTATAAACAATACTCACATTTGTATCAATTATATCTTCTATTTTATCATCATCAGTCAGAAAGAAGTTAAGATTTTCATTCTTCTTCTTAAATATGCCAAAAAGCGTTTCTATTTTATTGAAAGTGCTTAGATTTTAGTCTATCCTATCATACATATACTCATAACTTAACTTTTCTATTTTAGCATAGTTAAAATCATTATCATATGGCTCATAATTTTATAGAATTGTATCCAGTTTAGTTTTAGGCTCTACACCCATTTAATATTCGAGTGTTTATTCTCTTATGGGATGCATCTTTTCATATTTAAACTACTTTTTTGTTCTTATAATTTTATCTCTAAGTTCTTCCTCCTTAATATCATCCTTGACCTATTCCTATTTTACAAATGCTGGATATTCTGGCCTCAAAGGATAGTCTAATATAATTGGTGATCTCTCAGGAAATATAGAATCGTCCCTATCATCGATATCCAAATATTAATTTTACTAAAAATTTTAAGCTGGCTACTATTCAAATCTTTAGCCTTCATTAATAATCATTGACCCTAATTTAGTATTGTTCATTCTTTTTCAATATAATTTTCTTTTATTTACTTAATTCAATAGTTTGATTCTCAGAATATTTATTCCTGATATTTTTTTGGTACTTATTCGTTTGTTTGCATAATATTAATTAAATTTAAAATTATAATTAAAATTTTAATAAGTTAAAAATCAATATCACTTTATCAGTCGCAAATCTATCTGTTGGTTGAACAAAATTCAGCTAATTCTATTTTCATAAATAAAAAAATAATTTCTAATTAAAAATGTGAATCAAAAATATTTTTGAATTGATTTTTAAAAACAAAATAATTTTTTAAAAAGAAAAATTCTGATGACTTAATTTGTAAATTCAAATTTATTAAGGACTTTTATTTGAAAATTTATTTTCATCAAATAAATAGAAATTGAGTAAAAAGCACTTGTTTGATTTTAATATTATAACTTTAAAAATAAGTTTGAAATAATAATAATAATAAGAAATACTTAATACTTCCTTCTTTCTTTTTACAGAATAAACAATAAAAAAGATTCACATATATTTATTTTGTGAGCGATTTACATTAATTAAATAAATAAATAGCTTTTAAGGATATTAGATAGATTTTATAAATTAACTGAAGTCTAGCAAAATAAAACATTTCAATTTGAAATTCAATTAGATATTAAAATAATGTCCACTATTCCATGTTATTCAGTACCTCCTCCAAATGAAAAGTCAAAGATATTGAAAAAAATATTGCTTTGGATTTGGATTTGGTAGGTCTTACTTTGTGGAGCTAAGGGATATTATCTTTCAAAGATTGAGTTTTTTTCAGAGTTAGTCGCTCTAGGAGTTCTTTGGTTCTCGTTTAATTCACTAAACTATTGCAATTGCGTTTTTTACATTTTTGTTTGCATAATGAATGGTCTGTTTATAATAATCAACTTAGCAACAAAAATTTAAGATGGAATTGTAATCACTGATTTCTAGGATTAATATTAAAAAATATACATTATACTCTCATCAATAAGCTTCGTATTTTACATAGTAAGCATTTATTTTGCCTTCTAAGCCTACAAAGAGTTCAAGGGAATAGCTTATGACATATTAGTAGCAACTTAAAACCATGAATAATCAATTCTTAGTTAATTTAATTCGCCTCTCAAGTTTAAATCATATGGAAGTAATATGAACTCTGCTAACAAATTAGATTAATAAGAATCTTAGTAATAATTTAATATTGATGAACTAAAAAAATATAAATAAAAATGAATTCAATTAATTCAAACAATTCATGAAACTCTATTTTATTAAAATATAAATAATATTTTAATTAATTATCAAAGTGTATTTTTACTGTAAATATCTCTATTGTTTAGCTTAATAAACAAATTCTGACATTTTATAATAAAAAATCTATTTCTTCCTATATTGATTTTAAAAAAACAAACTTCCAAATGTAGTTAGTATCTTGGTTTTTGTAGCCATCAAAAATAAAAATTATTTTGTATTAAAATTATGTTTTAAATTTTACTTTATGGGATAAAATTCTAAAATAAAATGATAATTTGTTTCAATTTAATAAAATTCAATTAAATAATTTTAAAAACTCTAAATATTATAATAATTAAATATCAAATTTTTAACTTGTAGAAATATTAATTCTTTGAAAGGTTATTAGATTTAGATTTGCTTGATTTATTAATTGATTGATTGATTGTTATTACTAATTTCTTAAAATTTCTATTAGAAGCACACAAAGTAAGATATAAAAATATTAATTCAGATTTATAATAAATAAATAGCTTTTAATAAATAGAAGTAGCAGTATTTATTTATAGAATTCTTATTGTTAAGGTAAAAAAGTATAAATATGATAGCAAACACTGCAAAGGCAATATTTATCAACTTAAAGTAGCAAAATAAGCAAGCTCATAAACTTATACATGAAGTTTAGTTCTTTTTTAGCAAAGAAGAAAGGATTATGAAATGGAAAACCTTTTAAAATCCTAGAATGAAAAAAATATAAGAAAAGCTATCATAGAAATTTAATGAAGATGAAGATAAATACATTGAAAGAAAAGAGCGCAGAGAAAAAGAACTTAAGTTTTTAAAAGAGTATGAAGCATATTAAAAATTAAAGGAAGAATCATTGAGCGAAGTTCCTCCTAATTTAGTCATAAAAAACCTTTACTATCCCCAAACTAATTCAACAGTTCTCCTACTTGGTGTCGAAAAAAGAAATTAAATGCATGCTTCATTTGTCCATGGTAATTCTGTTTTTTAAATCTAATACAATTTAGCTTTAAACTTTTGAATAGCTTTTTTGTTTAATTTTAATTGAAAAATGATTTTAAATTCCCTTTTATCACAAAAAAATAAAAATTTTTTATAAGAAAATTCTAAGTTTTAGAAAAAAATATTAATTTTTAATTTAATACATATAAATAACATAGACTGTATGGTAAATTTAAAGCCTAGCTTGATAACAACTTAGATATCTCCTGATATGCCTTATTTTATTAGGACTAAAATTTAATTTGATTAAGCATGGAGTCGTTTTGTAAAAGGAAAATTTGATTATAAATTTTATGTAAATCCTGATCCTGTCAGCTTATATGACATTATGCTTACAAGTGATAGCATCAATTAAATGATGAGTGGAGGTATTATCAATTGCTAAGATGTTTTTGAAATTGGAAGTTTATTTATATACACAAAAAATCATATTTCTGAAGATTTTGAAGTTGATACTTACCTTACTCCATTGCTTTATTTATATAATAATCCACACATAAAGTGTAATTTAGTAGTTAATGACTATCCTTATCTTAAGTACAGAGAAAATGTTAATAAAAATATTAGTTTGACTGATTTAAAAGATTTACTTGATTAATATAAGCAGGTCATTGAAGAATAAGGTGTAAAAACTATGTTCGATCCTTTGCTCCTTAAACCTGAGCTATTCATAAACCCAAAAGTTGCTTATACAACTGAGACAATTAGAAATTCTTGCTATACTTCGAAAAAAGTATTAGCAGTAGTTGATAGATATATGACTGATGAAATAGAAGAATACTGGAAAAAACTATCAAAAGATCCTTAAAGCATCAATAGATTCTTGTAGGATGATTACTTTAAGTAAAGTATATCTGAATAAAAAGATCAAGAAATCCAATAATCTAAAAACAAAATTGGAGCTGTAGTAACTGAAAAAGGTATTAAAACTGATGATTATTCAGTTAAAGATACCTTCTTAGAATATGTTGAGAAGCATGTTATCCTAGATTTAATGCTTGGAACACATGTAAGAGAGTTTTTTATTAAAAACAAGATATTCCCATTCACAGGAAAAAATTATACTGGTTAAAAAACTATGATTCAATAAATCTTTGTAATGCTTGACCATTTCTATCATCAACACACAAAATCTACTAAAGACTCAGAAGCTCAATCCTTTGATGAGCGTCTTATCCACGGAACTCCAAATGAAACAAAAATTGAATGATTCTTAATATATTAAATTCCTTTCATTTCTATTTTTAAATTTGTTTTATATTTTTATGTAAAAAATATAAGCGTTTTTAATATGTAAATTTTAATAAGCTTTATTTCAAAAAAACAAATCTTTTAATAAAAAGTAAGTTTGAAAATATTATTGAAAAAATTTTCAATAAATTCTATTATTAAGACACTATTTAGTTAAGAAAAACCTACATTTTTTATTTTGTTAAAAAGAATATTTTTTTTCTCATTTACTCTCTCTATAAGTAATTAAGTTATTTCAATATTTGCATTTTAAAAAATAAAAAAACTATAAAAGCTGTGCCTTGCAAAATTTGCAACTTATTTCTCATTTACCACTTGTAAAATAAAATAAAATTTATTTCAAACTTAAAAATTTTTGTTTACTAAAATTAGAAAGAATATGTATGATGAAATAACAAATCATAGATTGTTTTTTTACTATTTTTAAAAATAATTTTATAAATTTATTTAATAAAATACTAAAATGAATTTAATTCTATGTGCTACAATATTAAATTAAATTTATATGTATATATTTTATATTATTTAGCAATAGTAATCTTTTCATAAACCTCCTAATGGTGAGCTTTATACATTGCATGTATTACCAGGAGCTAGAGTAATGTAACCTTTTTGACCCCAGTTAGTACCCCAAGAGTTTTTGACTAGCCAATTTCCAGAAGTATCATATCCAACAAGCAGAACTGCATGATTTATAGTTACGTTTCCACAGTTGTTAAATACTCCTTAAGAATAAGAGCTCCAATTAGTTGCATCTACAAGAACAGAAATAGGAGCTTGATTAACTGCATACTACACTAAATTTGTCTAGTTTCCATTATTTGTATAATAGTAAATAGGATCTTTGGCATAAAAGGCTTTAGGAGGAGAAGCTGAGTTAATTGAACAGTTTCTGTTTTAGCCAATATAGGGATAATTTTATTGGGAAGAAATACCTTAATCCTTTATGTATCTATAAGCAACACTAGGCCATCCTCCTTAGCAACCATAGTTATAGTATTAAGGATTCTTGTAAGTGCAATCAACTAATTCCTATTCAGAATACAAGGCTAGAGAATTATTCCTTAGTAAGTTTACACTTTCAGCCAAAGCAACAGCTGAAAAAGCCCAACAAGAACCACAAGAACCTTAGTTTTTTACAGGACTTACAGCACCTGACTATCTCCAGTCAATGCTTTAGCTAACGTTATATAGAGGTTATATAACTGGAGGTGGTGGATTTTAACAGTTTTTAACATCAGTACAATTTTAAGTTTAATTTGATCCACCGTCTTTACCACCGTTTTAACCGCCATCTCTTTGAAGGAATCTAAGTTTCTCTGCCTAAGTTAAAATAGGATTCAAATAGCTAGCTTCAAATTCTTCTTATGTTAAATCTGTGAACTAGTTGACTGCTACTTTGTAAGTATGTGTTTTGTTAGCATTATGGAAGTTTATATTTTTAAGGTTTTTCAAAAATAATATCTGACGAAAACTAGCTTCTTCATGGTTGAAATAGCTTTTTTTATTCTCAAATTTCCATTTATTAAAAAGTATGAGATCATCAACTTTGATATTTTCAAGCTTGTTTTCACTTTTTAGAGATGTTAGCTAGCAAAAGCAGGTTAAACTCAATAAAGAGAATAGGATTAATTATGCTAATTTCATTTTTTTAGTTATTAGGTTTTTCTAATTTTATTATAAATAATATTTACTATAAGTTAGGCAAGCAAATGCAAGTATATAAAGATGTTGAAATAGATATTTACAGAAATAAAAAATTTTCAAATTAATGTCATTATTATTATTTATTTGTCTATGGTTTAAAATGGGTGTTTTGACTTTTAAAAATCACCTCAATTCCTAATTTTAATTAAGGAAAAA
The DNA here is from genome assembly GCF_000189635.1 of Tetrahymena thermophila SB210. Lineage (NCBI taxonomy): Eukaryota > Ciliophora > Oligohymenophorea > Hymenostomatida > Tetrahymenidae > Tetrahymena > Tetrahymena thermophila. The sequence continues at coordinate 109,320 of NW_002475984.1, forward strand.
GATATGTTAGAATTTGTTAGCACTTTTAATGTTTCTAATTTTTAGGATGGACTATTTTATCATAAATAAATAACCTGATTTTTACCTTTAGTCCATTAAATACACATTTATGTTAAATTTTAATTAATTCAATTAGGAATATCAGAAAATATAAGTTTTTACAGATTTTTTGATAAGCTTCTAATTTATAAAGACTATCAATATTATCCATTAAATATAACTTATTTTATGATTAAGTGAACATCTTATATTTATTACCTGAATCTGAATTAATTTAGGTATTCGAAATAAAATTCTATAAGCAAACCAATCTATCAATTTATAATTAATTTAAATTAATACGCATTAATATTATGAAAAAAATATGAAATTTATTTTTTTGTAATCATCGTTTAAAAGTGAGTTTTTTTGATATTTTTTGCTATAAAACTTGATTCCATTTATGAAATAAAACAAGATCGAATCTAATTAAAGTTCATTTAAAAATAACAACATATTTACAAAAATTGAAATAGTATAAAAATAAATAGTAAAATTATAAATAGCATAATTTAGAATTAAATGTTAATATATTTTGATTTATGGTTAAGGATTTTAATTTTCTATAATCTTTGTAAAGTAAGTAAAATGAGATATTCTTCATAATAAATATATATGGTTATTATTAAATCAATATTTTTGTGGTTAAATTTTATTATTTTAGAATATTATTAATAACGATAATTATTAAGTAAATTTGTTAATTAGTCCATGAATTGACCAAATAAAACTAAATTGACGAAAGAGAGGAAAAATAAAAATTTGATGAGTTGCGTTAATAATAAAGGATGGTTATGTTGTCTGGATTACAGATAAAAAATATACCTTGAATATAATTGATATTTAATTAATTTGAGGGAATTTATATTTGAACTTATTGATGCTTTAATATTTTTTTAAGCAAATATGTCTAAATAAAATTAATTCTTCTTATTTCCTCTCTTAATATTGACCAATATTTACAAAATATGAATACTGATAGTCATTTTTGTTTTACTTGTATAATAATCCAAGAATTTTTCTAATGAAAGGAATTTTATTAACTAAAATATCTAAAGCTGAATTAATAATTAAAATCTGGCAAACTTGGATTTACTTTTGTATATATGAAATTACACTAATTTGATCAACCAGAATTAATTGCAAAATACACTTAGATATTTTGTGATGTTAAAAAATGGAGCATTTAAAGTTATTTATAAAATATTTATTTTAAAATATTTTTAAACCCATTAAATGTGGGAAATTTAGAACAAAATTTGAAAAATTGAGAATATTTAAATTATTCTATTCTATTTTTTTCAATAACATTTTCATATCTTTGGTATGAATTTTATACTGCTTTAGGTTTTGAAAGTAGATTTACACAAAATAATAATTGACCAAAAATCAAATTAACAAACAAGGTGCAAATTAATTTAATTTTTGTCGGTCAATTTACATTTTATTGTATTTCCGACTAAAAAAGTTAATTACTGAATTTGATAACTTGATATAATTTACCTGAAATGATAAGAATTGAATCCTGATCCTGAAATCAATAATAAACATTTGTATTTTTTTATAGCACTGCGAAATATTAATAATTTTTAAAAAATAAATTGTTGATTAAATCATAAATATTTTTTAATAAATAGCATTTATAAAATGAAATATAAAATATATCTTAAAATTCATATTCTTTTTAATATACAAACAAAACTTTGGTTTTTATTTTATTTATTGATAACTTCAGAATTTTTTAATATAGCGCTTCCAGATATTAAATTCTTATGGATATGGAAAAGTAAGAATTTAATTCATGGATTTGCTATAATAAAATAAATGAATTAAATAAATAATTAATTTTATTTTAATTATTGATATTAAATATTTAATTAATTTATAATAAAATTATATTTTGTAATATAATAAATATACTTAATTATTTTAAAAGAAAATATTAATTATTTAATAATTAAATATTAATTAAACATTTTCTATTTTGTAAAAATTCGGCCGTTGATTAATGAGGACTTACAGTATTTTAATTCAAATTCGCCTCATTACTGGACTAAAATAAAAAATCTAAAATATTTAAATTATTTAATCAAATTTAAGTACTTAAACTCATTACATGAGCTTTTTCAACATATCGCTATGCAACTGTCTTTGATTCTTGTTATATTTTTAAATAGAAATATTAAGATTTAATAAAAAATGTTACACTAGCTTCTATTGTGATATCTCTTTGAAAAAGCAAATTTATAAATTTGTATTTGATAATAATTATTATTATTATTATTATTTATTTGTTCTTTTAATCCAAATTAATTTGTTTTAAAGGTGAATTAATTTATTAATATACTAATAATTAATTAAATTTTTACAAATTACTATTCAATAATTTATTTTGAAGAAGAAGAAGAAAAAAATAAATGATTTAAAAGAAAGAATCATTTTATAATCTAAAAAAAGTAAATATTTATTTTTTATTAATATCCTTAAAATTTATTTTTATTAATAAAAATAGTTTTTAAAGTCTTCATATTAATCTCATTAGGTTCTTTATATTAATTTGGAAAAGAGGTATATTTAATTTATTAAAATTATTATTATTATTATTTTATATTTTCATGAGTATTATTTTCTAATAGATTTATCATCAATATTCATTCATTTTATTTTAACTTAATTTTCACTTAATTTTTAATTTTTATGAATTTATTTTTTCCTTAAAAGTAACATACTCTACATTTTTTATTAATTAGTTAAAAATTGCAGATTAATTGGATTTATATTGTTTTTTTTTTTCTACTTGCTATTATTTTCTTACTCTATTAGTTTAACTTTTAATTTTGAATATTTGATTTTATTATTAATTAATTAATTAATTTATTTTTATTTTATCATATTTTTCTTCTAATTAACTGTATATATTTTCTTCAATATTTAAAAAGGTCTCCATAATCCTTATGTTCTCTTTTAGGAAAGTTGCTTAATCTCTTTAAAATTACACATAATCAGTAAAAATAATTTTTTTGTTTTAAATTTTGATGCTTTTTAATATAAAAATGAATTTAAAGCAATTTAGCTAGCTAACTCTTTTAATTTATTTATTTATTAGCTCTATATTTGATTTATTTTTCTTTTTTTATTCTGCTTGTGTTTTTTTCCTTTGTTTTTTATTTGCTAATTTAATTCATTTTTTTATTTTCAACTTTAACTTTAATTCATTATTTAATTGATTGCCTATTATTTTATATTTTTTCTTAATTTTTTCTATCAAACTAACTAATTAACAATATTTTATCTTCAAAATTTAAAAAGAGAAAATTAAATTGGTGATAGAATAGAATAGAAATACTCGCACATATAAACATGCACTCAGAATACAACTTAAATATAAAATTAAATTAAATTATATTATATTATTTATATATATATATATATATTTTTTTTTTATCGTTATTTGTGTTTATTTATTATTGTTATTATTTACCACATAAAATTGGTGACATACATACATACATACTCGCACATGGTGACATGCACTCGGGATAGGGGCCCTATATATAATTACTTATACATTATTATTATACGTATACCAATTTATTTATATATAATTGTGGGTAATATATTAGAAGGGAAGGGTCACCTACACCCTAATGGCATTTCTACTAATCTTCCATGATTTGACTACGCATTATGCTCGCTTCCCATTTGTATTCCAGATCTTCTGTTCAGAATGGGGCCTCCTCTTTACCACCTATCAGATTTGGCCCTTCCCTCCTACCAAGGAGACCAAAATTGGTGACGAAGGTGCATCAGGCTTAGGTTCTGGTTTAGGAAAGTGCACTAATCTCTCTAATTTGACACTTTATCTTAGGTATAAACAGTTTACTTGTTGATTGCGATTTTTTTAAATATAAAAATGAATATAAAACAATTTAGCTAGCTAACTCTTTTAATTTATTTATTTATTTATTAGCTCTATATTTGATTTCTTTTTCTTTTTTTATTCTGCTTGTGTTTTTTTCCTTTGTTTTTATTTGTTAATTTAATTCATTTTTTTATTTTCAATTTTAACTTGAATTAATTATTTAATTCATTACTTATTATTTTATATTTTTTTTTAATTTTTTCCTTCTAACTAACTAATTAACAATATTTTGTCTGTCTTCAAAATTTAAAAAGTTACAATAAAATTGGTGACGAAGGTGCATCAGGCTTAGGTTCTGGTTTAGGAAAGTGCACTAATCTCTCTAATTTGACACTTTATCTTGAGTATAAACAGTTTACTTGTTGATTGCGATTTTTTTAAATATAAAAATGAATATAAAACAATTTAGCTAGCTAACTCTTTTAATTTATTTATTTATTTATTAGCTCTATATTTGATTTCTTTTTCTTTTTTTATTCTGCTTGTGTTTTTTTCCTTTGTTTTTATTTGTTAATTTAATTCATTTTTTTATTTTCAATTTTAACTTGAATTAATTATTTAATTCATCACTTATTATTTTATATTTATTCTTAATTTTTTCCTTCGAACTAACTAATTAACAATATTTTGTCTGTCTTCAAAATTTAAAAAGAGATAATTAAATTGGTGACGAAGGTGCATCAGGCTTAGGTTCTGGTTTAGGAAAGTGCACTAATCTCTCTAATTTGACACTTGATCTTGAGTATAAACAGTTTACTTGTTGATTGCGATTTTTTTAAATATAAAAATGAATATAAAACAATTTAGCAAGCTAACTCTTTTAATTTATTTATTTATTTATTAGCTCTATATTTGATTTCTTTTTCTTTTTTTATTCTGCTTGTGTTTTTTTCCTTTGTTTTTATTTGTTAATTTAATTCATTTTTTTATTTTCAATTTTAACTTGAATTAATTATTTAATTCATCACTTATTATTTTATATTTTTTCTTAATTTTTTCCTTCGAACTAACTAATTAACAATATTTTGTCTGTCTTCAAAATTTAAAAAGAGATAATTAAATTGGTGACGAAGGTGCATCAGGCTTAGGAAAGTGCACTAATCTCTCTAATTTGACACTTTATCTTAGGTATAAACAGTTTACTTGTTGATTGCGATTTTTTTTAATATAAAAATGAATATAAAACAATTTAGCTAGCTAACTCTTTTAATTTATTTATTTATTAGCTTTATATTTGATTTCTTTTTCTTTTTTTTATTCTGTCTTTTTTATTTATTGATTTAAAAAATATTATTTTATTTAAAAATTTAATTGTATTTATTTTTTTAAGTTATTTACACTAATTTATATTAAAAGATAAAACAAAATGAATAGTTTATAATAATTGAAAGCAAAGTGTCATAAATCAAATAGATTAGTTGTCTTAAAATTTAACTTTATTTGATCATAAAGTTGTGAAAAAACGAAAAAAAAAAATAAATATATTTGAATAGTATAACAGAATATGTTTTATTTTATAATTTTGTAATTGCATAATTTAATCTAAAATATAGATAGATTTATTACTTTTTTAATGATAAGTCAACATAATTAGACACCCCAGTCCAATCTACAAAAATTTTTTTACAATACCCTATTTATAAAAATAAATTATCTTGAAAATAATTTATATTCTGTCTAAGTTGATTGCAGTAAAAATATAAAAACTCTATATATATTTTAATAATACACAAAGAAATCGGTTTGAATTTATGTAGTTACTAACATTAAAAAACAATAATATTAATCATTTTAATTATTGGTTTTATTGAAAATTAAATTATGACATTAAATCTTTTTGATTTTTACGAAAATGAAATTAAATAAAAAAAATATACTTATTATACAATTTCAATATTAATCTTTTTTATATATTGTAAATAAATTCAATATATGTTTAATTTAACTAATCTTTTTATTTTTTAAGCTAACCTTTTGATTTCTGTTTTTCTTTTTTCAAGCAAATCTCTTTTAATAAATATAAATTTATTTTTTAGATAGATACTAAAAGTATTTAATTTTAAACAAAATTAAGTAAATACTTTATAGGTAGATTCAAAAATTTTATATTTTTACAATTGATCACTTCACTAGACTTTAGAAACTTCTCAATATCACTTAAAAAATAAAAATATTTTAAATAAAATCTTAAAAACTTTTATATAATTTTTTTTCAAAAATAATTAATGAAATTTACTCTGATCTAAAAGCTAGATTTATAAGTTAAGCGCAGTTACTCAAACATAATCCAATATTTTAAGCTCCTTTATCACCAATTTTATTTCCCCTTTTCAAAAAAAAAAACAATTTATAAACTACTTAAATTTGTTTTGACATTTAAATCAAAATATACAAATAATTCAAACTTTTTTAGTTATCAACAAATAAATATAAAATTATTTTACTAAATTTAAAAGTTGAGATTAGTAAGTAATTTGCAGTTACCAAGAGCTACACCAATAGTAGTAGCTCCATCATCCCCAATTTAATTTTAGCTTTAATAAATGAAAATTACATTAAATTAAAGCTTGAAGACATTTTATAAATTTAAAGTTTTTTTAATTCAGTTTAAATAAAAAACTTTACCATAGTTTTTTTTAAATGTATTAATGAATATATTTACTTTATCCCAAATTTTAAATTTGTAAGTTGAGTACAGTTACTTAAACCTAATCCAATATTTTAAGCTCCTTTATCACCAATTTTATTTCCCCTTTTCAAACAAAAAAAATAAATTGATAAACTACTTAAATTTGTTTTGACATTTAAATCAAAATATACAAATAATTCAAAGTTTTTTAGTTATCAATAAATAAATATAAAATTATTTTACCAAATTTAAAACTTGAGATTAGTAAGTAATTTGCAGTTACCAAGAGCTGCACCAATAGTAGTAGCTCCATCATCCCCAATTTAATTTTCGCTTTAATAAATGAAAATCACATTAAATTAAAGCTTGAAGACATTTTATAAATTTAAAGTTTTTTTAATTCAGTTTGAATAAAAAACTTTACCATAATTTTTTTAAAAGTATTAATGAATATATTTACCTAATATCAAATTATAAATTTGTAAGTTGAGTACAGTTACTCAAACCTAATCCAATATTTTAAGCTCCTTTATCACCAATTTTATTTCCCCTTTTCAAACAAAAAAAATAAATTGATAAACTACTTAAATTTGTTTTGACATTTAAATCAAAATATACAAATAATTCAAAGTTTTTTAGTTATCAACAAATAAATATAAAATTATTTTACCAAATTGAAAACTTGAGATTAGTAAGTAATTTGCAGTTACCAAGAGCTGCACCAATAGTAGTAGCTCCATCATTCCCAATTTAATTTTCGCTTTAATAAATGGAAATCACATTAAATTAAAGCTTGAAGACATTTTATAAATTTAAAGTTTTTTTAATTCAGTTTGAATAAAAAACTTTACCATAATTTTTTTAAAAGTATTAATGAATATATTTACCTAATACCAAATTATAAATTTGTAAGTTGAGTACAGTTACTCAAACCTAATCCAATATTTTAAGCTCCTTTATCACCTATTTTATTTCGCCTTTTCAAACAAAAAAAATAAATTGATAAACTACTTAAATTTGTTTTGATATTTAAATCAAAATTTGTAGAATAATTCAAACTTTTTTAAGTAATGAAAATAAATAATTAATTCATTTTACCCAATATTAAAATAGAGATTAGTAAGTAATTTGCAGTTACCAAGAGCTGCACCAATAGTAGTAGCTCCATCATCCCCAATTTAATTTTCGCTTTAATAAATGAAAATCACATTAAATTAAAGCTTGAAGACATTTTATAAATTTAAAGTTTTTTTAATTCAGTTTGAATAAAAAACTTTACCATAATTTTTTTAAAAGTATTAATGAATATATTTACCTAATACCAAATTCTAAATTTGTAAGTTGAGTACAGTTACTCAAACCTAATCCAATATTTTAAGCTCCTTTATCACCGATTTTATTTCGCCTTTTCAAACAAAAAAAATAAATTGATAAACTACTTAAATTTGTTTTGATATTTAAATCAAAATTTGTAGAATAATTCAAACTTTTTTAAGTAATGAAAATAAATAATTAATTCATTTTACCCAATCTTAAAATAGAGATTAGTAAGTAATTTGCAGTTACCAAGAGCTGCACCAATAGTAGTAGCTCCATCATCCCCAATTTAATTTTCGCTTTAATAAATGAAAATCACATTAAATTAAAGCTTGAAGACATTTTATAAATTTAAAGTTTTTTTAATTCAGTTTGAATAAAAAACTTTACCATAATTTTTTTAAAAGTATTAATGAATATATTTACCTAATACCAAATTCTAAATTTGTAAGTTGAGTACAGTTACTTAAACCTAATCCAATATTTTAAGCTCCTTTATCACCGATTTTATTTCCCCTTTTCAAACAAAAAAAATAAATTGATAAACTACTTAAATTTGTTTTGATATTTAAATCAAAATTTGTAGAATAATTCAAACTTTTTTAAGTAATGAAAATAAATATATAATAATTTTACCAAAATTCAAAATAGAGATTAGTAAGTAATTTGCAGTTACCAAGAGCTGCACCAATAGTAGTAGCTCCATCATCCCCAATTTAATTTTTGCTTTAATAAATGCAAATAATGTTTAATTAAAAATTTAATGTTTTTTTATTCAATTTAAATAAAAAGCTTTGACATAATTTTTTTAAAAGTTGTAAAAGGAATAAATTTACCTTATATTAAAATATAAATTTGTAAGTTGAGTGCAGTTACTCATACCTAATCCAATATTTTATGCT
>NW_002475983.1:0-3872 GCF_000189635.1 Tetrahymena thermophila SB210
TAAAAATATAAGTATTATGGTAAAATAATTTGTGTTTGCAAACGTTTTAGCATCTACTGAAACACAAATTTTATTGCTATTTCCATTTTATCCTCTAGGGCATGCTAATACGCAGCTTTTTTCAGAAAGAAACTTTTTAAATATAAAATATATTTATTAGGTAAATAGATTATCAAAAAATTATTATTTACATAGTTATTTGAACAAGATAAGCATGTTGAGGGATCGGAACAATTTGAACAATTTGTTGGACATTAGGTACATGTTTAATTTGATTTATTACCATAATATCCTTAATTACATTTAGCTACGCAGCTTGTACCTTATAGATAAAAATTTGGATTACATGATGCACATGTTGCAGGTTAGAAAGAACCAATACAAGTAGAGCAGGGAGAAAAGCAAGATTAGGAATTCATGCAAACTTGCTAATTTTTATATGTGAAAGGTTTATATTAAGAATTGCAAGTTTTACAAGAATTTCCATCAGAACATTCATCGCATCCTTTAAGGCATGGAGAGCAAGTGTAATTTGGGCCATTAAAATATCCTTTTGAACATGTTGCAACACATTAATTATTTTAGAGGTACAAACTATTTTCGCAAGATAAACAAGAACTAGGATTTATAGAAGAACAAGTGGCGCAAGGCTTTGTACAAATAGTACACGAGCTACCGTATAGCCTGTAACCATTAGAACTGTCACATTAAATACAGGTTTTAGCATCAGTGCAGTTTTTACACCCAGTTAGACAAGCAGTACAAGTCATATCTATTGAATTTTTATAGTAACCTAGTGGACAAGAAGAATCACATTTATTTGATGATGGCTAAAGATAAAGATTTTATGCACAAGATAGACAACTAGTTGGAGTAGCAGATTTACATGTAGCACAAGGAGTAGTGCATGAAGAATTAATGCATGATGTTAAACTCTTTATATAGTTAGATTTACAACCAGTGCAATTATTATAACTAGTACAACTAGAGCATCCATCTGGACATTTAAAACAAGTCTTTGATACTTCATCAGCAAATTACCCATTTGGACAAGTTGTAACACATGAACCATTACTTAAATATGTTAAAAATTGGCATGCTTTACATTAATTGTTGCTTGGACCTGAGCACTATGAGCAAGAAAAATCACATTATTTGCACAAACCTGTACCAGAATCTGGATAATATCCATTTGGACAAGTCGATCTACATACCTGTAAAAAAAAATAAATATTAAATTTACAAAAAATTCAATGTTAGTTTTTATTTTTCAAATATTGCATTTTAATTTTTGAAAAAATTTGCATTTGAAAATCGATTTTGGATTTTCAAAAGAGAAAATTGGAACTTAAATTTAAAATGATATTTAATTTGAATATTTTGGTTATACTTATATACTCTATTCATATAAACTGTAAAGAATTAATTAAAATCAAAAAATTAGTTTTTATATTAATTATAAGATCAAATATATAAAAATGTTAAGTTTTTAATTTTAACCAACAAATTAGTATTGGATTGACTTATAAAATTATGATTTAATAAAAAAATATTTTTAAATGTTTGATCTCTAGATTAATTAAATTTTTTATAGGCTCGAAAATAAAATATAAAATAATGATATGTAAATTTCAAAATAAATTTTTTAAATTATTTTATTTTTAAAATAATTTCTAATAAAAATTAAAAAAATTGTCATTTTATTATTTTTTTGTAATTCAAATTAGTAAGTAAAAATAAAAATAAATTTTAAAATATAAAAATAATACATTATCAGAGTTTCCAAATGTACCATTAGGACATGAAGCCACACATATTCCTTCCTATGAAATAAAACCTGAACACTATTAACTGCAATCAACTCCTCCAAAACCAGGATTGCATAAACACTAACCTCGAATACAAATTCCATTATAAGTACAAAAATTAACACACTATTAGTCATCACATAATCTTGCTATATTAGATGGACAAGTTACTTGACCTAAGGTTTTACCTTAATAGACCACTGTCATTTAATTACCTTAATCACTAATTCTACAAACAACTTAAGTATTTGGAATTTAAGAGAAATAAATAGTTAATTGTGTTTTGTCAGGAGTACATTAATAAAAATGGCATCTCAAATTTTCATTTTTGTATTAATATTAAGAATTAGGACTATAAATATTAGAAACAAAACATTTTGAATTATATGAAAAATCATTCGAAGTATCAGCGTTAAACTAAGCAGGATTATTTTAATTGTTTTAATTGGCTATATCGCTGCATAAACGATTACTGTAAATTTTAATAACATTACAAGTATCACCAAAAGAATCAGAACTTGAACCTTTTCCTTACCCATCACCCCAAAAAGAACAAGCTGATTAATCAGGAGTTGCAAATTCTTCATACTGAGTAGTACTTTAACAAGCCTTTTCAAAGAAATCACAACCTTTACCTCTTCCCCAATAAATAGGATCAGTTAAATTTTCATTAACATCATCCCAATATCCAGTATCTTTTAGAAGAGCTATTGTGAAAAAAGTCAAATTCAAACCTTCTGTAAGAGCAGAAGCAGTCATTATTTCACTTCTTATAACTGTTCTCTCCCAATGTGAGTTTATAGAGCCTTAGCCACCCTAAATAAATAAATTAATTTATTAGTTAAAATAAATAAAAAAATAGATAAACTTAGAATAAAGATTTTATCATTTTTTTAGATTTAATTAAATTACTTGATTTTCTAATTACATTCCTTTTAATGTTGGACATCCATAATATTTTTAAGCTGTCGCTAATACATTTGGAGATCCTAATAATTTTGTATCTAAGCCTCTAATTTTTTGAGTGGTGATTAAATTATCAGCTGCTGTTTATCCCAAAAGTTAATTAGTTTATTTATTATACCAGTTCTTCATGGCTCCGTAAGAGAATCCAAGAACATGGATGACTTCATGCAAAGTAACCATAACATCATTTTAGTATTACTCCAAATTAGTACCAGAATTCTTCATATTAGCGATGTTAAATAAGACTCTACCGAAATTTGGTCTAATATAAGTAGAAGTTTGTTAAAGATTGCAATAGCCTGCATTTGCTAAATATCCTGCTTTTGGTTCGCTACTAAAAATGAAATATAAATGTAGATCAGAATTAGGAATACCATTTGTTTAATCATCTAATGAAGGAGTTACTGTTATACAAGTACCGTCAGAAGTTTGTTTTTTGTTAAATACATTATTAACAGTGTTTGGTTAAACCTTGATGAAATTAGAAAGTAAATTAACAACTGTAGTTGATACAGAAGTCAAATAGTTAATTTAATCTGTAGTGATAGACGGACCACCTGGTTGTGAAGTTAAACGAGTAAAATCTGTTGTTATCCTGATAGGTAAAGTAGTTAAACCTCCTAAATTTCTATTTAATTAATCTTCTGAGGAATTAATAGGATTTTATTTAAAGTACTCATTAAGTTGTTTTTGTGTTTCTTAAATTAAATCATCATAATCATGAGAGCATGCATATCCTTCATGAGCAGAAACAAGGTTTTGAGTTTATAGAAAGAAAAAAAGAATTAAAATATTCAGACAAATAGTTTTGTTTAAGTCTTACATTTTTTATTGTGTTTCTCAGTTTATTATTTCTTTAATTAATTAGAGACTTTAAATATTACTTCAAACACATTCAACAACTTTTTTATGAATTAGTATTTAATAAAAAATTAGAAGTTTTACAAGTATTTCTTCAAATAAAATATCAACCACAAACAAATTTAACAAACTTTTCATATTTTTTTAAAGACTTTATCATCTTAAGTTTTTACCATATATATTCTTTTCTTCACCATAATAAGCATTTGAGAAAAAATAAAATAATCATATAAATAA
>NW_002475982.1:0-3153 GCF_000189635.1 Tetrahymena thermophila SB210
AATAATGTTGTTAGTAAATTTTTCTGTTTTAGCTCTGTAATTTTAGGAATATTTATAATATCTCTAATTATAGCAAATTGCTATACAAAAATTTCATGGTTTGCAAGCCACATATAATGAAATATATTTTTATTTATTAAAAAATCTTATTTATATACTCTAAATCCTCATTAATTAAGAGCCGCATAAATTAAGGGCCAAAAAAATATTTTTTATGTTATAGTGATATATTAGATTCTCAGATCCCTGACTCAACCCCCATTTTTTTGAGGAATTACAGTAAATATGTAAATTTAATTGCTTTTATGATAATTTTATTTTTTAATACTTTAAGATATTAAATGAAAAACTAACAAAATTAAGTATTAAAATTTGTACTGAAAAATAAATAATTAGATTCTTTCTCAAATAGATTATTTTATTTTACAAGAAAGTTTAATAAACATATTTTAAAATATAATTTTATATTTTATAACCAAAAAATTATTTGACACAAAACCAAAGATTTAAATGTTTTATTTTTTAATTTAAAATATCAAGTAAATTATTGATTGCTTTACTTTTTATATTTCAAAATATATTTATTAATAATGAAAGACAACAAAATTAAATTTCAAACAAAAAATTATTTTATACAAAACCAAAGAATTCAATATTTTATCTTTTTAATCTAAAATATCTAAAATAAGTGAAACATAAATTGCTTTATTTTTAGTTTATATAAATAAGCTCTACTTTTATTAATTTTTTAATATTTCTATTAAATTGATAAGGAAAAATGTTTACTACTTTTAATAAATAATATAAAGAAAATTAAAAAAATAAATTAGCTTTAGACTATTACGGTTATTAGTTAAGTTAAAATGTAAAAATGTAAAAATAATTTATAAAATTAGAGAATCAGATAAATTGATTACTTGTAAATAAGAGATTATAAATTTAGATATTTATTAGCTCTAATTAGCTAATGATCATCATTATTTAATGTTAAATATTTTATTTATTTTTTCAAAATATTTTTAATTTTATAAATTAAGATAAAACAAAAGTTAATAAAATTTGTAAAACAATAAAATAAATTTGAAAACAAACTAACAAAAAAAGAATAAATCAGAAAATAAATAAATTTTAAAATAATAAAATTACTAAATCCTTACTATATTCATATTTTTTAAAAAAGACCCAAAAATATAAAATTTTTATCTCTTTATTTTAGGAAATTATCAGATTATAAAAAATAAAAAAATAAAGCATATTATATTATATATAATATTCAAATATATTTAGATTTATTTATTTTCAATACCAATCATATGTTATTTATAAGGTAATTAATCTTTTTGATTTAAGGTACTTTGCTTTCAATTAGTTTGATTACTAGACTGTATTACGACTTTTAATATAAATTAGTGTAAATTACTCAAAAAAAAATAAATTGGATAAAATATTTTATTTTTTTTAATAAAAAAATTACACAATTAAAAGTTAAATAATATTAAGTTAATAAATATATAAATAAAAAGAGGAGTTAAATTTTTTTCAATTCATTATAATATTAAAAAATATCATAATTCAAAATAAATAAATAAATAAATAAATAAATAAATAAATAAATAAATAAATAAATGAATAAATAAACTAATTTTACTCAAGATGAAGTTTCAAATTTTTGAGATTAGTGCACCTTCTTAAACAAGAACCTAAGTATGATGCGCCTTAAGTATCAATATTGTTAATTCTTTTTAAATATTTAAGAAAAGAAATATCATTAATTTATAAGTTAGTTAGTTAGTTAGTTAGTTAGTTAGTTAGAAGGAAAAAAAAAGAAAAAATGTGAAATATTAAGAAATTTATATTCTAATAATAAAAGCAAAAGTTGAAAATCAAAAAATGAGTTAAATAAAAAAGTAAAAAAAAATGATTTAAATAAACAAAATAAGAAAGTAAAAAAAGATAAATTTTTAAAATAAAAAGCTAATAAATAACCTATTAAATTTCAACTTTTTAAATATTTTAGAAAAAATAAAGAGTTTATTATTAAGTGAGAATGAAAAAATGAAGATAAACTATTAAATAGTAAGGGATGTATTTATTAATCATAAAAGGCAAAAGTTGAAAATTAAAAAATTAATTAAATTAACTAAACAACAAAGAAAGAAAGAAAAAACAAATAGAAGAAGAATAAAAATTAATATATTAAAAAGTTAATAAATAAATTAAAAGAATAAGCTTTTTATATTGTTTTAAATTCATTTTTATATTCAAAAATATCACAATCTAAAAAAAAAAGGTGTTTGTTTTTACCTAAGATCAAGTGTCAAATTTGAGAGATTAACACATTTTCCTAATCCTGAACATAAGCCTGATGCACCTTAAGGACCAATTTAGCAATAACTTTTTAAATATTAAAGAAATAATATCTAGTTAATTATTTAGCTAAAAGGAAATATGAAGAAAAGGTGAAATGAGAAATTAATAATTAATAATAAAAAGCAAAAGTTGAAAATAAATAAATGAGTAAAATTAATAAACAAATAATAAAAAAATAAAAATAAATCAAATAAAAGATTAAAAAGTTAATTAATTAAAAGAGATAGTTAGTTAGTGATTTTGTTTTCAATTCATTTATATATTCAAAAATATCACAATCCAAAACAAATAAACTGTTTTTACTAAAGGCTAATTGTCAAATTTGAGAGATTAATGCATTTTCCTAAACTTGAACCTAAGACTGATGCACCTTAAATACCAATTTCATTAAACCTTTTTAAATATTTAAGAAATAATATATATATAATTAGTTAGTTAGAAGGAAAAAATGAAGATAAAATGAGAATTAATAAGAAATTAATTAATGTATTTTCTCAAAAAATTCCAACCTAACTCCAAGAAATACTAAATTTTAGTAAATTTTCTCAAAATAGTCCTAATTTGGAAGTTATGACTTAGATTTTAGTCCGAATAATGAGAAAATGTCAATATTTTCATCAAAAATTAGATTTTCATTAAAAGATTACTTTATTCATTTTTTAATAATTTCCTTAGATAAATTTTACAAACATTTTTTGTTAATTTGGCGCGTTTTTATAAAATTTAATTAAGTTCTGATTTGTTTTTGGTAGTTTAAGTTAATTATTTAAATATAATTATCGT
>NW_002475982.1:3253-39066 GCF_000189635.1 Tetrahymena thermophila SB210
TTCACCCTTTTTAAATTTGATTACAATTAATTTTCAAAGTCAGAATTTGGAATGAAAATAGAAAATGAAAAAATACAGTAGTTAATTAATAACAAAAGCAAAAGCTGAAAATAAATGAATAAAATTAATAAAAAAACAGTAAAAGAAATATAAAAAGAAAAATAAATAAATAAAAAAAAATACTAATTAGCGAATAAATAAAAGAGTTAATAAGTTATATTGATTTCATTTCATTTTTATATTCAAAAATATCACAATCTAAATCAAATAAACTGTTTTTACTAAAGATTAAGCTTCAAATTTGAGAGTTTAACACACTTTTCTAAACCAGAACCTAAGTCTGATGCACCTTAAGCATTAATATAATTTGAACTTTTTAAATATTTAAGAAATAATATATTTTTAATTAGTTAGTTAGAAGGAAAACATTAATATAAAATGTGGAATAATAAGAAATTAATTAATTAATTAATAATAAAAGTAAAAGTTGAAAATCAAAAAATAAATTAATAAGCAAACAATAAAGAAATTAAAAAAGAAAAATAAATCAAATATAAATCTACTAAATTAATAAATTAAAAGAGATAGTTAGTTAGTTAGTTAGTTAGTTAGTTAGTTAGTTAATTATGTTGTTTTCAATTCGTTTTTATATTCAAAAATATCACAATCCAAAACAAATAAACTGTTTTTACTTCAGGTTAAGAGTCAAATTTAAGAGATTAACGCACTTTCCTAAACCTGAACTTAAGTCTAATACACCTTAAACACCAATTTAGTTGCTACTTTTTAAAAATTAAAGAAATTATTTATAGCTAATTAATTAGTTAGCTAGAAGGAAAAATGAAGATAAAATGTGAAATAATGAGAAATTAATTAATAACTCATAATAAAAGCAAAAGTTGAAAATAAATAAATGAGTAAAATTAATAAATAAACAAAAAAACAATAAAAGAAATAAAAAAAAGAAAAATAAATCAAATAAAAAAATAATAAGTTAATAAATTAAAAGAGGTTGTTAGCTAGTTAGTTATATTGCTTTTAATTCATTTTTAATTTCAAAAATATCACAACCCAAAACAAATAAACTGATTTTACTTAAGCTAAAGTGTCAAATTTGAGAGATTAAGGCACTTTCCTAAACTTGAAAATAAGTTTGATGCACCTTAAGAACCAATTTAATTTGAACTTTTTAAATATTTAAGAAATAATATAGAGTTAATTAGTTTGCTATAAGGAAAAAATGAAAATAAAATGTATAATAATGAGAAATTAATAATAAAAGTAAAAGTTTAAAATGTGTAAAATTAATAAACAAATAATAATAAAAATAATAAAAAAAAAGATAAATCAAATTAAAAACTTCTAAGTTAATAAATTAAAAGAGTTAATTAGTTAGTTAATTTAGTTATATTGTTTTCAATTCATTTTTATATTTAAAAAATATCACAACTCAAAACTAATAAAGTGTTTTTACTCCAGGTTAAGTGTCAAATTTGAAAGATTAAGGCACTTTCCTAAACCTGAACCTAAGTCTGATGCACCCTAAGCACCAATTTAGTTGCTGCTTTTTAAATATAAAAGAAATAATATATATTTAATTAGTTGGTTACTTAGTGAGCTAGAAGGAAAAAATTAAGATAAAATATGAAATAATGAGAAATTAATAAAAAAGCAAAAGTTGAAAATAAATAAATGAGTAAAATTAATAAACAAATAAAAAATAAAAGAAATAAAAAAAAGAAGAATAAATCAAATAAAATACTAACAAGTTAATAAATTAAAAGAGATTATTAGTTAGTTAGTTATATTGTTTTCAATTCATTTTTATAATCAAAATTATCACAAGCCAAAACAAATAAACTGTTTTTACTTCAGGTAAAGAGTCAAATTTGAGAGACTAAGGCACTTTCCTAAACCTGAACCTAAGTCTGATGCACCCTAATCACTAATTTAGTTCCAACTTTTTAAATATTTAAGAAATAATATATATTTAGTTACTTACTTAGAAAAAAAAAATGAAGATAAAATGTGAAATAATAAGAAATTAATTTATTTATTAATAATAATAAATGCAAAAGTTGAAAATGAAATACTAAAAGAAATAAAATAAAGAAAAATAGATAAAATAAAAAAAAATAAATAAAAAATTATAAGAGGTAGTTAGTTATATTGTTTTCAATTTATTTTTTATTCAAAAATATCTCAATCCAAAACAAATAAACAATTTTTACCCAAGATAAAGTGTCAAATTTGAGAGATTAGTGCAGTCAGCTAAAAAAAAACCTAAGACTTAAGCATCTTTATCATCAATTTTTATATTACTACTCATATGTTTATGAAAAAATGTAGAGTTAATTTGTTATTTGGAAGGATAAATTGAAGTAAAAGTATGAAATAATAAGAAATGAATGAATTAATTTGTAATTAAATAAAATATTATTTAAATTGACAAATAAACAAAAAAAAATTAAAAGCTGAATAAAAAAAGGAAAATAAATCAAATAACAATATTTTAAATAAATTAAAAGAGTTAGTTAGTTTTTTATTTAGTAATATTGTTTTCAATTCCTTTTGAAATTAAAAAATGTTATTATCAGATATAAATAAACTGTTTTTACGATATATTGAGTTCCAAATTTTAGAGATTAACTTTCTTTGCTAAATAAAAACCTAAGCTTTAGGCATCTTATTTATTAATTTATTGTGTGCTTTTTAAATATTAAAGAATAAATTTATAGTTAATTAGTTAGTTAGTTAGTTAGTTAGTTAGTTAGTTAGTTACAAGGAAAAAATGAAAAAAAAGAAAAGAAATAAGTTAACTAATAAAAATGTAAATGTTACAAACCAAAAAAATAAGTCGATTTAAAGAGCAAAAAAAAATCAGAAGAAAAGAAATAAATTATCTATAAGCAAATAAATAAATAAACTGTTTTTACTCAAGATTAAGTGCCAAATTAGAGAGATTAGCGCACTTTCCTAAATCATAGCCTAATGCTAATTAGCCAATTGCTTTAACTTAATTTTTACTTTTTTAATATTGAAGAAAAAATAAAAAAAAAGCTAATTGGTTAGATAGAAGGAAAAAATGAAAATAAAAAAATTATAAAAAAAATTAATTACTTAATAAAATCAAAAATCAAAATTGAAAATGAATTAAATTAATAAACAAACAACAAAAGAAAATTAAAGCAAATTAAAAAAAAGTAAAATAAAAGTAAATAAAAAGCTAATAAATTAATTAAAATAGTTAGTTAGTTATATATATTCTATTTAATTTATTTTTATATTGAAAATATCATAATCCAAAATAAACAAAAAAATAAATAAACTGTTTTTACTTTAGATTAAGTTTCAAATTTTTGAGATTAATGCACTTTCTTAAACCAGAACCTAAGTATGATGCACCTAAAACATCTATATTATTATCCCTTTTTAAATATTGAAGAATAATGTATATTTAATTAGTTAGTTAGTTAATTAGAAGGAAAAAATAAAGTTAAAATGTGAAATAATAAGAAATTAATTAATAAATTAATTAAGAATAAAAGCAAAAGCTGAAAATGTAAAAAGAGTCTAATTAACAAAGGAAAAATGTAAAAATTTAAGATAAATAAAAAAAATATAAATCAAATAAAAAGCTAATAAATAAATAAAAATAATATAGCACTTCCAGTAAATGGAATTCCGCCATCTGGGATTGCTAAGATGGCGGAATTCCAATTTAATCTTAATTAAAAATAAAAACCTAAGAAATGAAATGGGAGATATTTAGAGAATTAAATAAACTCTACAATAAATAAAATTTTTATGTTTTTAACTTCAATTTTATTTAATTTAATTATTGAATTTTTATATCTCATTTTGAATTTATATTAATTAATTCTATCATTCATTTCATTTTTGTAAGCAATTAAAATTTTTAATAACTTTAAATCTCAAAGTTATGAATCAATAAAGATGTCTAAGATAAATTGTTTTTAAAATGTTTAACTTTATATTAATTATAATAAACTATTGCTTAATTTGAATAAAAATAAGTAGATTTACTTATGGATTAAAATCTATTCGCAAATAATAATTCACTTAAAGTTATGGAAAAATTACAAATTTTGAAATTTTTGATTAGACTTAAAAAATAAAAAAATAATTAAGATTTATTTCGGGGAGAAAATATCAATTTCTTAAATCATATATCAATGTTTGATGTTATTTGAATAATTTATTTTAAAAATAAATTAAAATAAAATTTATTTTTTTTATTATACCAGAATTTAAGATCTAAGTGATGAACTAACCTTTTTGCTATACATTCCTAGATTTTAGACAGATTACTGTAACCTTTAAAATCGTACTTATCTAATCTGACTTCATTTTGTTTGCTTGTGTAGTTAAATTTAAGAAAAGATTGTCTGAATTTTGAAATCATCAAATTAGACTCAGTAAAATCCAATTTGTCCTTTATTGCATAAATGAACTAACTTTCTAATTTTATTCTTAATTCATTTAATTGTTTAGTTAGTCCAAAAGAATCGATTCTATTCTAAGGAGTTTTTTCAAGCATTTTAATTATAATTTAGTTAATATCTTAATATAAAGCGTTTTTGCTTATATAGTTAGGTAGCTTTCCATTTCTGATAAAAGCACAATCTCCATCTTCAAGAAACTTTCCAAGGGTTAATTCAAGGAGAATAATTCCTAAGCCATAAATGTCATACTTTAAATAAAAATTCATTTAAAAATAAGTAAATATATAATATAATCCTTTAATAAATTTACTTTGATATTGAAGAAGCCATTATCTTCTTTTATTTCAGGAGCTGCATACTTTCTTGTAAATCCTTTTAGCTTTTTAATATTAAGAATGTAAAATATAAATAAGTAAATTTATAGAAATAGCTTCTAATATATAAAGAGTAAAAATTATTTTATATATTTTAGAAAAATGGAAAACCTTTGATAAATTTGAATAAATTAAATGCTTTAAAAGCAAGT
The DNA here is from genome assembly GCF_000189635.1 of Tetrahymena thermophila SB210. NCBI lineage: Eukaryota > Ciliophora > Oligohymenophorea > Hymenostomatida > Tetrahymenidae > Tetrahymena > Tetrahymena thermophila. Next base: position 8,246 of record NW_002475982.1, read on the forward strand.
GTTGAAATTCTAAAAATAAATAGTGCTGAAACTAATTTGAGTAGTAATTAAGTTTGAAAAATAAATAAATTAATTAATTAATTACATTATAAGTTTTTGATCCATCTTTAAATGATTTAGACTCTCCGTAATCACCTTGAAGATTAAAAATAAGAATTAAGGTAATAATAAACTTATAAATAGTATAAAATTCAAGTCAATAAGATTAAAAGCAAATTATATTTATTTGAAATATTTATTTATTAAGAAATATATATATTTAAAAACTCAAACTATTATTTTGTATATTAATCATTAAACTATTAAACTGCAAACATGCATTTATAAAAAGAATGAATATTTAAAAAATAAGTGTAAAATTATAATAAATTCTAATAATTTGATACTACACTTAAAAATATTTTATTTTTTCAAAAGAATAAAGTAGTTTTTTATATTTAAAAATATGTGAATAAAAAAAAAATTGAGAAAAACTTTTCAAAAAAATTAAATCTATCGATTGCAATCACATTTTTAGAAGGGGGAAGATTAAATTAACTTACAATATATTTTGTTTGCTTGTTTGAAAAGTTTCTTAATCCAAAAATTTAAAAATAAAATAAAATTTTAAATAACATTAAAAATTTACATAGATTAAAACATTTTTCTTAGCTATCATATAGGATATTCTCTGGTTTAATGTCAGAGTGAATCAGATTATTTTACTAAATTTTTTCAAAGACTGTTGACATCTGAATAGCAAAACCAACTATTTAGTTGAGTGGTAGTGTTTTTTTTTAATCAAAGAAGCTTTACATTATGTCTTTAAGATTGCCTAAAAATTTGAATATTTTTAAAAACTAAAAGGAAAAAAATATGAATTTTTACATGAGTATTTTTTAGAAATCTGATAGTATTTAGTTTTTTTTTCATTTAAAAACTCTTCGATAGTTTTAAAGACATAAGGAGTATCCTTTAACAGTTTCATTATTTTTTCTTCTTCTTTGATTTTTTCAAATTTAGGTTTGCTACATTTGACAGCAACTATTTCTTCATTGTACTTAGCTTCAAAAACACATCCATTACCGCCTTGTGAAATGTAGGATGTTAAGTATATCTTCTTCTTTTGAAGCTCATTGTAAATCGATGTTAGTTCATCTGTATCAAATATCATATTCTCTTTATGTTCCTCTTAGTAGTCCTCAAAAATTTCTTAAAATTTTTCTTCAGGTGCCTAATATTTAAGCTCGATGTCTTGTTATTATTGCATGATTAGTAACAATTGCTAATATATAAAATAATTATAATGTTTAACGAATAAGAATAAAAAAATTTTTTTTTAATTTAAATAATATATTTTATTTTATAACGAAATCTTTTTTATTTACCTTTTTTATTCCTTTCAATTAAATTCTTTGTTTTTTTCTTAATTAAATTATAAAAATTTCTTAATTAAAAAAGTATAAAAATTATTAGCTAATTTAATTAAAGTTATTTTCCCCAAAAACTTCAAAATCAAATTTATTTTTCTTACATAATAATTTAAATGTAAATAAATTCATATCAAGCAAATTCACTTCATCATAAAATAATATTTATTTATTTATTTATTTTAGATTTGATTTATTTATAAAAGCTAAACAAAAAAGAAAACAATAATTTTTAAAATTTACCAGATATAAATCTAGTTTTTAGAAATTAAAAGATTAATCATCTTTATTAAAAATATATTATAGGCAAATAAAAATTTTCTAATATTTTATCAAAATATTTCCCTTTAAACCAATAAATTATCTTCTCATAAATGAAATAAAAAAGCATAATTTACTTAATTTTTATTTTACCTTTAATTCAATTTTTTTTTGTTGTTTTTTTTATAATAATCTGTTATTAAATATATTTTTAAATTATTTTTTTTGACCTTAAGTTTTCGAGTTGCAAGAAATTTTAAAAAATTCTAGCATATTCTATTGGGATATCTAAGTAATAGCATTGAAAAATACAAAAAATACTGATGATATTAAAAAATGTTTTATCTACATTTAATAAATTAAGGAGTTTATCTATTTACAAATTTAACTTTAATTAATGAAATTAAAAATTTTTGTAAATTTAACTTTAAATTTATAAAATCAGCTTGTTGAAAATAAAAAAATCATATTAGGTTTCATTTACCATTTTATTAAAAAAAGTATTTTATTCAATGAAAGTAAATATATTAAAAATTGGCATGAAAAATTAAAAATTTATTCCCATAAATACATTAATTTATTAATGAATAATGATTAATAATTTATTTTATTAAAAAATAAAGTTATTTGTGTATGTAATAAAAGACCATAAATTCATTCAAAAGAAAGTTTTATTTTTAAATAATATAAATAAAAACAATTTATAAAATTAATTATTATTCAAATTTATTCAGTTTACATTTTAATTAATCACTTTGTTTTATAGCCCTTTGCAATTTTAAAAAATAGTCATCGCTATTTATTAGCAATGATTTAATTAATATTTAGAAATTATACATAATTTAATTAAAGATTATGTATATTTTTAAATTTTATTTTCTGAAATATTTTGATGCATTTAATGAATGAAAAATAGTTAGTATGTCATCAAAATATTTATTTATAAATTTTGCTGAAATCGATTTTGTTTTTGAAGAAACAGGAGGGTTTGTTTAAGAGGAATTAATTTATTTAACTAAATTTTATTTTTGTATTTTTTTAATTTATTTACTAACAAAAATATAAATGATATTTATAATAAAAAACAATAATAAAATCTAATATATTTTAGGTTAAAAAAACTTTTTCAAAATATTAAAAAATAAAAAAACCTATAATATTCAATTATTAAAGCATTTAATTTTTATTAGTCCTTATTTCGCCATTTGCTTATCACCAGAATTTTTTTTTAAAGACAACTAATCTTTTTGATTTAAGACACTTTTTTATTACTTTGAATTTTTATGATTCATTAATTGACCTAAAAATTTATAATAAATTTGTGTAAATTTTAAATTAAAAATTATATCTTAAATTAATAAATAAATAAAATAACATTAGTGGAATAAAAAAGATAAAAAATAAATCAAATAAAACTTATTAAATAAATTCAAAGTACTTTTTTGTTTTAAATTAGTTTTTGTAATTAAAAATATAACAATTTAAAACAAATAAACTGTTTTTACTAAAGTTCAAGTGTCAAATTTGAGAGATTAATACAATTTGCTAAACCAGAGACTAAGCCTGATGCACCCTTTGGAGTAATATAATTTTTTCTTTTGAAATATTAAAGAAAAAATTTTTTATTAAATAGTTAATTAGAAGGAAACAATGAAGAATTAATATGAAATAAATAGATAGATCAGTTAATAATAAAATCAAAAGTTGAAAATAAAATGATGTGTTAAATAAACAAAGAAGGAACAAAAAAATAAGCAAGCACAATAAAAAGAAAAAGAAAAAAGTGCTTTATTGTTTTTAATTAGTTTTTAAAATTAAAAATATCACAATCCAAAACAAATAAATTGTTTTTACTCAAGAGAAAGTGTCAAATTTGAGAGATTAATGCAATTTGCAAAAGCAGAACCTAAGCCTGATGCACCCATTGCACCAATTTTATTGTCACTTTTTAAATATTGACATTAAATAGTTAATTATAAGGAAACAATTAAGAAAGAATATGAAATAATAAGATAGATTAGTTAAAAATAAAAGCAAAAGTTGAAAATAAATTGATGATTTAAATAAATAAAGAAAAAACAAAAAAAAAGCACAATAAAAAGAAAAAGAAAAAAGAGCTTTATTATTTTTAATTAGTTTTTATAATTAATATCACAATCCAAAACAAATAAACTGTTTTTACTAAAACTTAAGTGTCAAATTTGAGAGATTAATGCAATTTGCTAAAGCAGAACCTAAGCCTGATGCACCTTTATCACCAATTTTATTGTTACTTTTTAAATATTGAAGAATAAATATATCATTAAATAGTTAATTAGAAAGAAGCAATGAAGAAAGAATATGAAATAATAAGATAGATTAGTTAATAATAAAAGCAAAAGTTGAAAATAAAATGATTCGATAAATAAACAAAGAATAAAGAAAGAACAAAAGAAAAGTTAAAAAGGAGCTGTATTGTTTTAAATTTGCTTTTATAATTAAAAATATCACAATCCAAAAAAACAAATAAACTGTATTTACTAAAACTTAAGTGTCAAATTTGAGAGATTAATGCAATTTGCTAAACCAGAACCTAAGCCTGATGCTCCAATTGCACCAATTTAATTGTCACTTTTTAAATATTGAAAAAAAAATATATCATTAAATAGTTAATTAGAAGCAAAAAATGAAGAAAGAATATGAAATAATAAGATAAAGTAGTTAATAATAAAAGCAAAAGTTAAAAGTAAATTGATGAGTTAAATAAACAAAGAAAGAACAAAAAAAAGTAAGCACAATAAAATAAAAAGAAAAAAGTGCTTTATTATTTTAAATTAGTTTTTATAATTAAAAATATCACAATCTAGAACAAATAAACTGTTTTTACTCAAGGTTAAGTGTCAAATTTGAGAGATTAATGCAATTAGCTAAACCAAAACCTAAGCCTGATGCACCTTCATCACCAATTTAATTTCGACTTTTTTAATATTGAAGAAATAATAATACCATTAAATAGTTAATTAGAAGAAAACAATCAAGAAAGAATATGAAATAAAAAGATAGATTAGTTAATAATAAAAGCAAAAGTTGAAAATAAAATGATTTGTTAAATAAACTAAGAAAGAATAGCAAGCACAAAAAAAGAAAAAGAAAAAAGAGCTTTATTATTTTAAATTAGTTTTTATAATAAAAAATATCACAATCCAAAACAAATAAATTATTTTTACTTTAGACAAAGTGTCAAATTTGAGAGATTAATGCAATTTGCTAAACCAGAGCCTAAGCCTGATGCACCTTCATCACCAATTTTATTTTCACTTATTAAATATTGAAAAAAAATATATAATTAAATAAATAGTTAATTAGAAGGAAACAATAAAGAAAGAATATCAAATAAAAAGATAGATTAGCTAATAATAAAAGCAAAAGTTGAAAATAAAATGATCAGTTAAATAAACAAAGAAAGAACAAAAAAAAAAGCAAGCACAATAAAAAGAAAAAGAAAAAATAGCTTTATTGTTTTTAATTAGTTTTTATAATTAAAAATATCACATCTAAAACAAATAAACTGTTTTTACTAAAGCTTAAGTGTCAAATTTGAGAGATTAATGCAATTTGCTAAACCAGAACCTAAGCCTGATGCACCAATTGCACCAATTTAATTGTAACTTTTTAAATATTGAAGAACAAATATATCATAAAATAGTTAATTAGAAGTAAAAAATGACTAAAGAATATTAAATAATAAGATAGATTAGTTAATAATAAAATCAAAAGTTGAAAATAAAACGATATGTTAAATAAACAAAGAAAGTACAAAAAAAAAAGCAAGCACAATAAAAAGAAAAAGAAAAAAGAGCTTAATTGTTTTAAATTAGTTTTTATAATTAAAAATATCACAATCTAAAACAAATAATCTATTTTTACTCAAGAGAAAGTGTCAAATTTGAGAGATTAATGCAATTTGCTAAACCAGAACCTAAGCCAGATGCACCTTCATCACCAATTTAATTTTATCTTTTGAAACATTGAAGAATAAATATATCTTTAAATGTTAGTTAGAAGGAAAAAATGAAGAAAGTCTATGAAAAAGTAATATAGATTAGTTAATAATAAAAGCAAAAGTTGAAAATAAAACGACGTGTTAAATAAACAAAGAGAGAACAAAAAAAAAAAGCAAGCACTATAAAAAGAAAAAGGAGCTGTATCGTTTTAAATTAGTTTTTATAATTAAAAATATAACAATCTAAAACAAATAAACTGTTTTTACTAAAGGTTAAGTGTCAAATTTGAGAGATTAATGCAATTTGCTAAACCAGAACCTAAGCCAGATGCACCTTCATCACCAATTTTATTTTTACTTTTTAAAAATTGAAGAAAAATTATATCATTTAATAGTTAATTAGAAGGAAAAAATGAAGAAAGAATATGAAATAATTAGATAGATTAGTTAATAATTAAAGCAAAAGTTGAAAATAAAATGATGATTTAAATAAACAAAGAAAGAACAAAAAAAAAAGCAAACACAATAAAAATAAAAAGAAAAAAGAGCTTTATTATTTTAAATTAGTTTTTATAATTAAAGATATCACAATCCAAAACAAATAAACTATTTTTACTTTAGATAAAGTGTCAAATTTAAGAAATTAATGCAATTTGCTAAACCAAAACCTAAGCCTGATGCACCTTAATCACCAATTTAATTGTCACTTTTTTAATATTGAAGAAATAATATTTCATTAAATAGTTTATTTAGAAGGAAAAAATAAAAAAAGAATATGAAATAATAAGATAGATTTATAGTTAATAATAAAATCAAAAGTTAAAAATAAAATGATGTGTAAATAAACAAAGAAAGAACAAAAAAAAAGCAAATACATAAAAATAAAAAGAAAAAAGAGCTTTATTGTTTTAAATTTGTTTTTAAAATTAAAATATCACAATTCAAAACAAATAAACTGTTTTTACTTAAGAGAAAATGTTAAATTTAAGAGATTAATGCAATTTGCTAAACCAGAACCTAAGCCTGATGCACCTATTGCATCAATTCTATTGTCACTTTTTTAATATTGAAGAAAAAATACATCATTAAATAGTTAATTAGAAGGAAAAATGAAGAAAGAATATGAAATAATAAAGAGATTAGTTAATAATAAAAGCAAAAGTTGAAAATAAATTGATGAGTTCAATAAACAAAGAAAGAATAAAAAAAAAAGCAAGCACAATAAAAAGAAAAAGAGCTTTAATGTTTTAAATTTATTTTAATAATTATAAATATCACAATCCAAAACAAATAAACTGTTTTTACTCAAGAATAAGTGTCAAATTTGAGAGATTAATGCAATTTGCTAAACCAGAAACCAAGCCTGCACCCATTGCACCAATTGAATTTCGACTTTTTAAATATTGAAGAAAAAATATATCATTAAATAGTTAATTAGAAGGAAAAAATGAAGAAAGAATATGAAATAATAAGATAGATTAGTTAATAATAAAAGCGAAAGTTGAAAATAAATTAATGAGTTAAATAAACAAAGAAAGAACCAAAAAAAAACAAGCACAATTAAAAGAAAAAAAGAGAGCTTTATTGTTTTAAATTAGTTTTTATAATTAAAAATATGAAAATCCAAAACAAATAAACTGTTTTTACTAAAGCTTAAGTGTCAAATTTGAAAGATTAATGCAATTTGCTAAAGCAGAACATAAGCTTGATGCACCCATTGCACCAATTTAATTGTAACTTTTTTAATATTGAAGAAAAAATATATCATAAAATAGTTAATTAGAAGTAAAAAATGAAGAAAGAATTTGAAATAATAAGATAGATTAATTAGTTAATAATAAAAGCAAAAGTTGAAAATAAAATGATAAGTTAAATAAACAAAGAAAGAACAAAAAAAAAAGTACAATAAAAAGAAAAAGAAAAAAGAGCTTAATTATTTTAAATTAATTTTTATAATTAAAAATATCACAATCTAAAACAAATAAACTGTTTTTACTCAAGAGAAAGTGTCAAATTTGAAAGATTAATGCAATTTGCTAAAGCAGAACCTAAGTCTGATGCAGCCATTTCATCAATTGAATTCCAACTTTTTAAATATTGAAGAAAAAATATATAATTAAATAGTTAATTAGAAGTAAAAAATGAAGAAAGTATATGAAATAATAAAATAGATTAGTAAATAAAGTAAAAGTTGAAAATAAAATGATGAGTTAAATAAACAAAGAAAGAACAAAAAAAAATCAAGCACAATAAAAAGAAAAAAAAAAGATCTTTATTGTTTTAAATTTGTTTTTATAATTAAAAATATCGCAATCCAAAACAAATAAACTGTTTTTACTCAAAAGAAAGTGTCAAATTTGAGAGATTAATGCAATTTGCTAAACCAGAACTTAAGCCTGATGTACCTTTATTACCAATTTTATTGTAACTTTTTAAATATTGAAGAATAAATATATTATTAAATAGTTAATTAGAAGGAAAAAATGAAGAAAGAATATGAAATAATTAGATAGATTAGTTAATAATAAAAGCAAAAGTTGAAAATAAATTGATGAGTTAAATAAACAAAGAAAGAACAAAATAAAAAGTAAGAACAATTAAAAGAAAAAAAAAGAGCTTTATTGTTTTAAATTAGTTTTTATTATTAAAAATATCACAATCTAAAATAAATAAACTGTTTTTACTTAAGAAAAAGTGTCAAATTTGAGAGATTAATGCAATTTACTAAACCAGAACCTAAGCCTGATCCACCTTTATCACCAATTTTATTGTTACTTTTTATATATTGAAGAATAAATACATCATTAAATAATTAATTAGAAAGTAACAATGAAGAAAGAATATGAAATAAAAAGATAGATTAGTTAATAATAAAATCAAAAGTTGAAAATAAAATGATGTGTTAAATAAACAAAGAAAGAACAAAAAAAAAAGCAAGCACAATAAAAATAAAAAGAAAAAAGAGCTTTATTATTTTTAATTAGTTTTTATAATTTAAAATATCATAATCCAAAACAAATAAACAGTTTTTACTAAAGCTTAAGTGTCAAATTTGAGAGATTTATGCAATTTGCTAAACCAGAACCTAAGCCTGATGAACCTTCATCACCAATTTTATTGTCACTTTTTAAATATTGAAAAATATTTATATCATTAAATAAATAGTTAATTAGAAGGAAAAATGAAGAAAGAATATGAAATAATTAGATAGATTAGTTAATAGTAAAAGCGAAAATTGAAAATAAAATGATGAGTTAAATAAACAAAGAAAGAACAAAAAAAAAAACAAGCACAATAAAAAGAAAAAGAAAAAAGAGCTTTATTGTTTTAAATTAGTTTTTGTAATTAAAAATATCACAATCCAAAACAAATAATCTGTTTTTACTCAAGACAAAGTGTTAAATTTGAGAGATTAATGTAATTTGCTAAACAAGAACCTAAGCCTGATGCACCTTCATCACCAATTTAATTTCGACTTTTTAAATATTGAAGAAAAAATATATCATTAAATAGTTAATTAGAAGGAAAAAATGAAGAAAGAATATGAAATAATAATCTTTATTAGTTAATAATTAAAGCAAAGGTAGAAAATAAATTGATATGTTAAACAAAGAAAGAAAAGAAAAAAAACCAAGCACAATAAAAAGTAAAAGAAAAAAGAGCTGTATTGTTTTAAATTAGTTTTTATAATTAAAAATATAACAATTCAAAACAAATAAACTGTTATTACTAAAGCTTAAGCTTCAAATTTGAGAGATTAATGCAATTTGCTAAACCAGAACCTAAGCCTGACGCACCTTTATCACCAATTTAATTGTATCTTTTTAAATATTGAAGAATAAATATATCTTTAAATAGTTAATTAGAAGGAAAAAATGAAGAAAGAGTATGAAATAATAAGATAGATTAGTTAATAATAAAAACAAAAGTTGAAAATAAAATAAAGAAAGATCAAAATAAAAGCAAGCACAATATAAAGAAAAAGAAAAATGAGCTTTATTGTTTTAAATTAGTTTTTATAATTAAAAATATCACAATCTAAAACAAATAAACTGTTTTTACTTAAGAGAAAGTGTCAAATTTGAGAGATTAATGCAATTTGCTAAACCAGAACCTAAGCCTGATGCACCCATTGCATCAATTCTATTGTTACTTTTTTAATATTCAAGAAAAAATACATCATTAAATAGTTAATTAGAAGGAAAAAATGAAGAAATAATATGAAATAATAAAGAGATTAGTTAATAATAAAAGCAAAAGTTGAAAATAAAATGATGAGTTAAATAAACAAAAAAAGAGCAAAAAAAAGCAAGCACAATAATAAAAAAAAGAAGAAAGAGCTTTATTGTTTTAAATTAGTTTTTATAATTAAAAATATCACAATCCAAAACAAATAAACTGTTTTTACTCAAGCTTAAGTTTCAAATTTGAGAGATTAATGCAATTTGCTAAACCAGAACCTAAGCCTGATGCACCTTCATCATCAATTTAATTGCAACTTTTTAAATATTGAAGAACAAATATATCATTATATAGTTAATTAGAAGGAAAAAATGAAGAAAGAATATGAAATAATAAGATAAATTAGTTAATAGTAAAAGCAAAAGTTAAAAATAAAATGATGAGTTAAATAAACAAAAAAAAAAGCAAGCACAATAAAAAGAAAAAAAAAGAGCTTTATTGTTATAAATTAGTTTTTATAATTAAAAATATCACAATCTAAAACAAATAAACTGTTTTTACTTAAGAGAAAGTGTCAAATTTGAGAGATTAATGCAATTTGCTAAAGCAGAACCTAAGCCTGATGCACCCATTGCACCAATTTTATTGTTACTTTTTAAATATTGAAGAATAAATATATCTTTAAATAGTTAATTTGAAGGAAAAAATGAAGAAAGAATATGAAATAATAAGATAGATTAGTTGATTATAAAAGCAAAAGTTGAAAATAAAATTATGAGTTAAATAAACAAAGAAAGAGCAAAAAAAAAGCAAGCACAACAAAAAGAAAAAGAAAAAAGAGCTTTTTTATTTTTAATTAGTTTTTATAATTAAAAATATCACAATCCAAAAAAACAAATAAACTGTTTTTACTAAAGCCTAAGTGTCAAATTTGAGAGATTAATGCAATTTACTAAAGCAGAGCCTAAGACTGATGCACCTTCATCACCAATTTAATTGCTACTTTTTAAATATTGAAGAAAAAATATATCATTAAATAGAGTAAGTTGCCATACAAATTTACAAAAAAAAGCGAGTTTTTTTTACAGTAAAATTTTTCAAAATTTATTTTTTTCAAAAAAAAAATGATATGTTTGTTTTTAGAAAAAACTGTGTATATTATTTCAAATTTTGCATTTTGTGAATTAAAGCTTTCTAAAAACTCAAAAATAAAGCTGTTTTAAACTAATTTAGCTTATATTCAGATATATTACATTTCGCCTTTTATAAATTAAATAGGCATTTAACTCTAGTTATTTAGAAGGAAAAAATCAAGAAAATATATCAAATAGTAAGATTAATTAATAATTAATAAAATAAACAAAGAATGAAAAAAAAAAAATCATAATAAAAAGAAAAAGGAAAATACATCAAATAAATTAAAAGAGCTTTAATGTTTTAAATTAACTTTTATAATTAAAAATATTATAATCCAAAAAAAAATAAATTGCTTTTATTAAGTGTATGTTTTAATAGCAAAAAATGAAGAAAAAAATAAAATAATAAAAAATGAATAATAAATAAATAATTAAAAATTGAAATGAAAATTAAGTTAAAATAGCAAAAAAATTATTGTTTTAATAAAAATCAATATATAATGATGATAATTTCTATAATAAAAAATATTTATTCAAATAAATTGAAAATTTAATAACAAAAAATATTAGTAAAAATAAAAATAATATTTTTTTTTAATTAAATATACGTCAGATCAATATGGAGAACCTAATGAGATAAAAGTGAAGAGCTTAAAAACTTTTTTATTAATTTATATAAATTTAAAGGATATTAATAAAAAAATTAATAATTACTTTTTCTAAATTATAATATTTTTTAATCTATTATTTCATTTATTTTATTTTTTTTCAAAAATATTGAATAGCAATTTATGAAATTTAATTAATTATAAATGGATAAGAAGAACAAATAAATTTAATAATTAATTAATTATCAAATATAAATTTATAAATTTGGTTTTATGAAGAGATATCTCAGAAAAATTAATTTAGCATTCACTATTTAAACTTAATATTTGTATTGAAAACATTTACTTAAAAATATATATTGTTGGAATTAGAGATGGCCAGTTATTTATTTAGTCATATTTGGAAAAATTCTAGTAGTTAATGTTCTTAAATATTACAAAAATAATGTTTATAAGTAGATTTTTTTGTTTTAGTTCTGTAATTTTAGGAATATTTATAATATCTCTAATTATAGCAAGGTGCCATACAAAAATTTATGGTTTGTATGCCACTTATTATGAAATACATTTTTTATTTATTTATTAAAAAATCTGATTTATAAATATATTTAATAATAGAATAAAAATTAATTAATGATATTATTTATTTTAATTTCAAAAATAAATAATTTTTTTGCTTCAAATTTTTTAAAGTATGGATGTATGTATGTATCCATCCAGTAAAAGCGGAATTTCAATACCTGGATTAGCAATATATATATATATAATAAATAAATAAAATTTGTTTACTAAATTATTTATCAAGTTTTAATCATATTATTAATTGTAATGTTTTTTTAATTATTTGAATCATTTAAATAAATGATTGCTGCATTGAATTATTCGAAAATTGTTTATTTGTTTATATTTTTTCTGTTAGTACAGATCATAAAATCAGTTTATCAGATTAACTCATTCCGAATGTTTTTTTTTTCAATTTTTTTACACAATTTGACTAATAATATTATTTTAAGTAATTTAATATTTATCAAAATTATTACATTTTTATTTGATAAAAAATGGAAGCAAAAATAAATTTTTTGAGAATAAACTAAATATTTTAATTACAGAATTTGATGAAATTTAACAATATTTTAATTTTAATAAATATTTATAAATAAATATTAAACACTTGAATAAATACAAAGAATATTTTATTTAAAAAACATTTGTATGCACTTTAAAATTTACTAAATGATTTAAATTTATATCATTAATTAAATAGAATAAGTTAAGCAAAAAGTAGAAAGAAGAAAGAATTTGTTATAGTTAAGTTTATATAAAAAATATAATAATTGGTGTGTAATAAATAAATAAATTAATTAATTAAGATTTTTTTGCATTTTTTGTTTTTGAAAATTTGATCAAAGATATTAATTTATAATTTTTTAATAGAAATTTAATCACTTTAAAATTAGCTAGCAATTAAAATGTCAAATTTGAGTCACTTGCCTATTGATATAGCTCCTCATATTAAAGAGGCTTTGTAAAATAATGGTCCAGTAGTTGCCTTAGAATCTACAATTATTACTCACGGTAAAAAATCATTTTGTTTTCAAGTAGAAAATAGATATTAACTACTTTTATATTTTTGAATAGGAATGGAATATCCAAACAATGTTAATTGCGCTTTGGAAGTTGAAGAATGTGTTAGATAAGGAGGCGGTATCCCTGCCACTATTGCTATTATTTAAGGCAGAATCAAAGTAATAACTATTTTATTGATTAAGTAGAATTAATTAACTCATTTTTATTCAAATGTTTAAATTAGATTGGTATCACCAAAGAAGAAATAGATTATTTAGGAAAGGAAGGAAGAAAATGCAAAAAATGTAGCAGAAGAGATTTAGCAGTTTGTTTAGTTCAAAAATTGAATGGATCTACTACTGTTGCTGCTACTATGATTTGTGCTAAATATGCAGGAATTAAAGTTTTCGTTACAGGAGGTATCGGTGGTGTTCACAGAGGTGCAGAATAAACCTTCGATATTTCTGCTGATTTAAAAGAACTTGGCTCTACTCAAGTAAAACAAACACACAAAAATGAAAATAATTCATAAAATTTTTATATTTATTTTAATAGGTTGCAGTTATTTGTGCAGGAGCTAAGTCCATATTAGACATCCCTAAGACTTTAGAATATTTAGAAACTGAAGGCGTGCCCATTTTAGGATATAAGACTGATAAATTCCCTGAATTCTTTGTTAGTGATTCTGGATTTAAAGTAATAATTACTTTTTTTATTCTATTTTAGATTATTTATTAGCAATTTAAATTGATGGCTTTAAGATTATTTACTAGCTTTTTGAATTGATAAAACATTTTTTGATGAAAATTCATTAAAAAATTGATTTTTATTTTAATAAATAAATAAAGACTTCAAGCAGTATTGCTTCTGATAAAGAATGTGCTGAAGTTATCCATATGCAATTTAGCAGACTTAACTTGCAAAATGGTATCCTCATTACTGTTCCTGTACCAGCTGAACACGAAGCTGATGGAGAAAAAGTTAAGGAAGCTATTAACTAAGCATTAAAAGAACACGACGAACTTGGTATTACTGGCCCTGAATCTACTCCTTTCTTATTAAAAAGAGTCAACGAAATTACAGGAGGAGAATCATCTAAATCAAACATAGCACTCATTAAAAATAATGCTGTCACTGGTGGTAGAATTGCTAAGGAACTTTCATTAATTGCTTCTAAGAAAGATTGAATTATTAGTTAAGCTTGTAATTATTATATATTTTTATACATATTATGCTAATTATTTCATAATTATAAATCAATTTCGTTCTTTTACATCTTTTAAAAAAATTCTTCAATTACCTTAAAATATTTTTTCTTCAAATACTTAAAAATGATTCATAAAAATTAATTATATTTTGTAAAAACAGTAATTTAAATATCAACTAATTTTTTAATAAGTAAGTCAACTAATTAAATTATACCCATATTTTTTTAAAACTAACTTCTTTCATTGATTTTAAATAAATTTACTTTATTTAAAATTTTAGAATTATAAAAATAAAAAATAATAAACATTAACTTAAAATGAATGTAAAGTTAATGTATTAAAATATATCTTTGTATATCTATTATTTTTATCAGGCCAAATTAATTAACAATAAAAATTATTAAAAACTATTAATTAAAAGGTAGATATCGTCAATTTATTTTAGAAATAAAACGTAGAAGATTAATGAATAAATAAAAAGAAATATCTATAGAAAGATAGATAGATAAATAAATAAGTCATAAGATACGAGAAGAAGTTAATTTACAAAATAAATAAAAAGTATAGTAAAATAAATAAATAAATTAATATATGAATGAAGGAATCATTTATTAAAGAGGAAATATCATCAATCAGAAGAATCTATCTATTTAGATGAAAAAGAGAGGATTATACCACACACTCACACAAAATAGTAATAATAAAATATAAAGGTGAAAAAAAATAGATTAAGATGCTAGGAGCTTTTAGTTTGTTTGGTTAATTGCTTGCTTGTTCGCTTTTTGCTTCTTAAACAAATAAGTTTTGAGTTATCTTTTTAGCTTTTTAGTTTGATTATGTGATTTATTTATTCATTAAGAATTAGATAATGGGAAGGTTGCATGAATGGAAATGAATAAAAACACATTTTGAATTAATGTGTTTGCTATTAAAAAAATAAATAAATAAATGGGAGTAAATAAAAATTTTCTAAATCAAATAAAAAAATAATAAATATTTGTAAAAATTGAGAAAAACTCAATAAGAAAGAGAAGTAATTAAAATAAAATCGCGAAGTAAATAGATCGATCAGTAAAACTAAACAATAAAGAAAATACAGTTTATAGATGGCGGAATAAGGAGGAGTTTATTTAAAAAAGCAATGGTTTATTAAGTCAAATAAAGGAAAGATAGAGGATTTCTATGACATTGACCCCAAGAAAGTAATTTATTCAAGACAGATAGAATATTTTATATTTAAAATAGCCACCTTTTATATGTTCTTGCTTTTTTTTAACTCCTCATATCTTATGAATAAATAAATAATCAATTAATCGTCAGTTCTCATTTTTAATAATTGTTCAATATCTTGAAATAGGTTTTAGGTTCAGGAACATATGGTATGGTCTTTAAGGCAAAAAAGAAAGGCACCAAAATAACAAGGGCAATAAAGCAGATTCCAAAGAAGAAAGTTAAAAATCAAGAAAGATTTTAAAGAGAAATTGAAATTATGTCAAGCTTAGTAAATTGAATTTATCTATTAAGTTTTCAATCAATTTTTTTCTCTAAACTCGCTTTCTAAAACAGGATCACCCAAATATCATAAAGCTCTACGAAACATTTGAAGACGATAAAAATATCTATCTGGTCATGGAGTAAATTTCTTTGATATTTTACTATTCTTTTTATCAAATCTTCGAGAAATAAGTTTCTTTATTTAGTTTAGTTTAGATTAGATTGGTGGTTTGCAAGGTAGAGTTTTTTATAGCAAAAAATGGCCTTAGAAAATAATCCCAATCAATTTCATTTAAATTCAGGATAAATTTATCTAAAAAACATCTTCTTAATCCAAAAAAGAGTTTGTGAAGGTGGCGAACTATTCGATAGAATTATAGAAAGAGGTTTCTTTAGCGAAGTAGATGCAAGAACAATCTTTACCCAAATTATGCAAGCCATCAATTATTGTCATTCCAAAAGTATCTCTCACAGAGATCTTAAGCCTGAAAACTTCTTATTCCTCACAAAGCACGACGATTCTCCAATCAAAGTAAAAAATCAATAAAATTAAAGCGATATTTCCATTTATTAAAGAAAAACCAATATACTAAATACAAAACTCACATCAACTTCAAGGCGATTTCTAAGAATTTTACAAAGATTCCTAAGAATTTTACAAAGATTTCTAAGAATTTTAAAAAGATTTCTAAGAATTTTAATAGGATTTCTATGAATTTAAATAGGATTTATATTAATTTTGGTAAGATTTTATATAATGATATGAGTTTTTAAAATATTCAATAAGAAGTAAAGTGATTTATTTCTTAGGAATTGTTTGAAGTGTGTCAGAATTTATATGAATCTTAGAATAATTAATATGAATTTTATAGGATTTAATTTGAAATAATAAGAATCTTATGAGAATAACTATGTATTTAATAGGATTTTATCTAAAAATTGAAAACGAATATTATTATTTTGATTAGAAATTTATTGGAATTGATAAGAATTTTAGTAATATTTGATATGAATTTTATAGCAATAAATTTGAACTTAATATAACCATTTTATGTGAGATTAAAGATCATTTTTTATGATTGATTGATTGATTATTGCTATTTAATATGAGTTTGAAGACAACATTTTTAATGCCATTTAATGAGAGTTTAAATATATCAATTTTATTATTAAATAGGTTATCGATTTCGGTTTATCTAAGAACTTTGACCATAACTAAGCAATGACTACTAAGGCAGGAACTGTAAGATAGATTTTTTTAAAATGTCATATATAATTTATTATTAAAAAATAGCCTTATTACATTAGTCCTGAAGTCTTGCAAGGTAAATATGACGAGTCATGCGATATTTGGTCAGGAGGTGTTATTTTATACATTCTTTTATCCGGTAATCCTCCCTTTTACGGTGATACTGATCCCGAAATTCTTGAAGCTGTGAAGAAAGGCTAGTTTTCTTTCGATAGTAATTAATTAATTTAATAATAATAATAATAAATACTTTTGGATATTTTGCAACAAAATAGTAATTTATTAATTTTAATGTAAATTTTGTAGTTCCTGAATTCTAAAGCGTATCTTAAGAAGCATAAGATTTAATTAGGAAGATGATTACCACTCCCGATAAAAGACTTAAGTCATTTGAAGTATTAAATCATCCATGGATGAAGCAGGACATCAAATAAAAAGGAAAAAATCTTCCTTTGAATTTTAACGCCCTAAAGAATTTTACTCAACACCATAAATTAAAAAAAGTGGCTTTGACCTTCATAGCATCTCAGCTTTCAGAAAGCGAAATTTCTGATTTAGGAAGACTTTTTAGATAGCTCGATAAAAACGGAGACGGTGTCTTAACCATCGATGAAATTAAAGAAGGTTTGAGTGGAACTACCGAAAAATCATACGATGAAATTAAAAAAGTTATAGAAAGGTAAAGTAATTATTAAGTCTGTCATTCACTCATCTATAAATCAACAAAAATATGAATGAATGAATCAATAAATTAATTTAATCAATCAATTGATAACCAGCCAATCATTTAAGTTGTGCTAATTTTTTGTTTTTATCTAAAAGCATTGACACTGATGGCAGTGGAAAAATAGATTATACAGAATTTTTAGCTGCTACCATGGAAAAAAGCTTATACATGAAAGAAGATAAGCTGATTTAGGCTTTTAAAATGTTAGATTTAGATGACAATGGTAAAATATCAAAAAGTGAACTAAAAAGTGTTTTATGCAGTAAATAAATTTTATTACTTTTTGCACAAATCTTTAAAAATCATTTAAAAAATTATCTTAGAGGATGAAAAATACTAAAATATCCCTGAGAGCTATTGGGATCAGATGATTCAAGAAGTCGATAAAAACGGAGATGGAGAAGTAATTATAATAAAGCAATAATTTATTAATAAAACATAAAAATGTAAATAAATAATAAATAGATCGATTACTCCGAATTTAGAGAAATGATGAATACAATTTCTTTGATTAAGTGAATTAATAAATAATATTATTATTCTATTCTATTCTTTACACCTTCGAATTCCTCAACTTTCTTCTTATTTTATATTTCATGTATTATTTTAATAAGTAAATAAATAAATAAATCAATCAATCAATTTCATTCTATTTGTACTCTTTTTCATTATTCATTCGTTTGTTTTTCTATTAAAACGTTTTGTGTTTGTTTTGAAAATTATTTCTTGTCTTGATAAAGCTTTGAATGAGTTTTACTTTGTTAGATATTTAGAATGAAATCCAATCGAATTTATTTTACTGATTTATAATTTGTGTTTCTTAAGAAAGATTCTTGGTAAGAAATAAAAAAATAATTGGAATTATTTATTTATTTATTTTTAATTATTTAATAGTTATAAAAAGATTTAACTGTTTATATAGTTAGTAAATTAGAAAATAAACAAGCAAATAAACAAACAAACAAATAACCAATCAACAAAATCAAAATTTGCTAATATCAAGCATTATCAAATTTCAATTCAAAAAGTATTTTAGGGAATAGGTTTCGCATTATGTCGGATTAAAAGAATTAGGATCTTCTAAAGACTTCTTTGTGCTTTAGAAAGTTAACTGATTAAAAATCTAGAGGCAATTTTATGATTATTGAAGAAGTTATAGCTGGACATATTACTAAAATTAATGAGCATTTTTAAAAACTCGAAAAGAATGGCCAAACTATTGAAATAACTAGAATTTGCAACTCCATGGATGCTGAAGGAAAGACTCCTCTTTTCTATGCATGGTAATCAACATTCAATAATTATTCAAATTAATCAATTTATTTCCATATTTCAAATCAAGCAAATCATATTTTTATTTATAAATTGCTAAAAAAATTTCAATAAAACATACAAAAATTATGCAAAAATAGAATGCCAAAACATGAAATTACTAATTTTTTGTTGATATTTTGTTCTTATCTAAACAAAATTTTAAAGATTTGTTCGAAAATCATTTTAAATTCAATTCAACTTGTAAATAAAGCCAATTAATTATTATTATTTTGCTATTAATAAAATTAAAAAAAATCAAAAAATTAATTGAAAAATAAATTAATCAATTAATTTACAAGCAAGCTATTAAAGAAATAAATAGGCATAGAAGAAAATTATTAAATTGAAAAAATGAAACATTCTCTTAATTTGTTTGTTTTTTGTGATGGATGGATGATAAATATTTTTTAATAATTTATACAAAAGCTATTACAACTTTTAGAATCTTGTGATGTATTTATTGATGAAAGGTGCTGATCCTTACATTACTGCTTAAAATGGATAAAATGTATTCCACTTATGCTGCTTTATGGGACATACTGAATGCATTGCATTGATATTAAATTTTGAGCGTCATAAAGACAGAATTAAATTATTTTAGGATTTAAAATAAGAAATGAAACAATACTATTTTAAAAGAACTGATGTTAGAAGCGGTGTCTTAGTATCTCCTGATAAACACAATCCACTTGTTTAAGAAAGATTTTAAATATTCAGAAGCTCTATCAAAAATGTATTTAAGGGCTTCTTGAACACTATCTTTAATAGAATTAGAGAAGCTATCACTGCTTCCGATGAATTACAACGCAATCCCATACATTATGCCTCACTAAATAAATTTACTAAATGTCATAAATCTGCTAGATATTTAATAGAATATGGATTAGAATTAACTGGATACCAACCTTTCGAAGATCTTTTTAATGAAGTTTCTCTTCTAGAATTAAATAAAGAAATAAGAATTGATCCAAGATAATATCTCCCATCTCTTGATAGTAAATTCATTCATTTATTAATTCAATTTATTCTTTAAAATTATCATAAAACTTTTTTATAAAATCTTCAGAAAGCCTTTTAAGATTTTCTCAAAATTTTCTAAAAATTATAAAAAATGTTTTAAAATTGCTAGAAAAAAACTCAAAATTTTTTTTTTTTTGAAATAAATTAGTGGTTAAAAACTTTTTATTGCCTCAGGAATACAAAGAACTTGAAAAGAACTTTAAACACTAACTTAAAAACTTAATTTTGCAAGTAATTAATTCTTAAGACAATGAAGGATATACTCCTTTACATTTAGCTTCATTTTATGGAGACTTTGCTTCAGTTTAATTCTTTTTGAAGCACGGTGGTGATCCCAAATAAGTAGACACCAAGAATAGAAAAGAAGTTTTAGACTATGCATAAAATGATTAAGTTAGAAAATATTTGATTGATTTAAAAGATGCAACTAGAAAGGGTATTTATTAATTATAATTTATTCATTGTTTTATGTATTAAATTCGCTTTTTTTTATCAAAGGGGATGATAAAAGCTTTAATTTTTTAGTTAACTGCGGACATTAAGTTAATGGAAAAAAAACAATATTTGGCATTGCTCCAATTCATAATGCAATTCAGTTTGTAAATTAATCTAAAAATGATTAAATTCTAAGAAGTGTCGTTAATTGTGATGCTGATGTAAACATAACTGATTCTAACGGCTGGACTCCTCTTCATTATGCTTGCAAAAATGGAGACTTAGAAACTGTAAAATATCTTTTGTCTCAAAACGCAGATGTTTACAAATTTTCTAGCAAAGTAAATATTATTAATTAATTAATTAATTGCTTGTATTTGAAGCTAAATAATAAAAACATTATTAAATATAAAAAGGGATATTAACCTATTCATGTTGCTGCTTTGCACAACAGACCAGATGTGATTCAATATTTATTAGAAAACAAAGCTGACAAAGAAGTATTTTTATAAATAATTAAGAAAAAATCTATATTTTATTTGTGTGTTTTATTTTATTTATAGGCCAGAACAGTTCAACAATTAACTCCTCTTCATCTTGCCGCTAAAAAGGGTAATATAGAGTCTATGAGAGTTTTATTAGATAATTAAGCTGATAGATATGCAGTTGAAGAAAGAAATTGGACTCCTCTTCATTTTGCAGCATTTTATTGTAAGTTAAAATATTATAAGAATAAGATAATAATAATAAATCAACGAAAATAGATCACAAAGATGCAGTTTAACTCTTACAAGTGTATGATGCTGACTATGAAAAGTTAAAATATATGACTAATTCTTAAGGAAAAACAGCCAAATAAATCGTGACAAATGAAGAAACAAGATTCGCCTTGTTTAGTAAAAAAATTATTACCTTATAATTATTACTTATTATTCATTTATTTATTTTTATAAATAGCTTTATGGAATGCAGCAAGAGAAGGAAACTTGGATGTTGTTAGAAGATTAACAACTCTTGGAAATGATATCGATGGATAAACAGTTTATAATAGAATGACTCCCTTGATGTTTGTAAATCATTATTTATTTTTCATATTAAATTATTAGCTAAATAATAATTTAAATAAATCATATTAAAAAACTTTTTTCTGATTTTAAATAAACACCAACCGCAATTTCTCTATTCTAAAAAATATCTCATAAAAATATCAATAAAACTCTCTCAATTTTTATTAATTAGCTAAATAGGATTTTTTTAATTATATTTTAATGCTAGAAATAAGAGCATATACAATATTTAAATTAGTTTTAAAATAAAAGTCACTAATATTTTTTATTTTAATTTTAGGCAGTTTAAAATTAGCATTACTTGATTGTTAAATTCTTAGTTGAAAATGGGGCAAATAGTGGAATATAAGACGCAAGTATTTTTAATATATTAAAGATTATTAAAAAAATTACATTTTAAAATTAAAATAGATGGAAAAACAGCTTTTGACTATGCAAATGAAGTTAAAATTATGGGCAATCAGCCTGAAGACGAATAAAAAAAGATTACAAAAAATAAAATTATAGGATTGCTAAATGGCAACTTATATTGAAATAAATAATAGATTAATTTATATTTTTATTTTGTTCAGATGGAGCATCTAAAGAGAGAATGATCTTTGTTCCTCCATTTATTATCTTTGTTTTTTTCTTGTTTATATTAAAATAATTAATAGAAAAAAAAAATTTTATTTCCTGATCAGATTAAATTAAAAAACTTTTTAGTTTGTCTATCTTTGATTTTCATTTACCAAATACTAAATTAATAAGAAGTGATTAAAAATTTAAACACTGAAAAAAGATAAACTTTTTGATTCATTGACTGACTCATTGATTGATTGATTGATCAATATTATTAGAATAATGAAATAGAGAGAGATAATTCATTCTTATTATCAAAAAAGATAGTAAATAACAAACAAACAAACAAACATCAGCTATTTGATTAATTTTTTTAGAAAGATAAATTGCAGATTTTGTTTGTATTTAAAAATAAGCAATTAATTAATTTATAATAATTTTAAGCAGGTTAATAAGTTTGTTTGTTTGTTTGTTTGATATTCATTTATTGAGTAAGTAAATAAATTATCAAGTATTAGTAAGATATATATAAACATAGATAGATAGATAGATATTGATAAAGAATGGGAAACTATTAAAGCAATTACCCAGAGAGAATGTTGAAGCTTAAAAACTTTTAGGATCTCAACAATGATATAGATGAATTCAATACAAAGCAATTGTATGGAAAATAATTATTAATTTTGTTTGTTTTTTGTTGATAAAAATGTTTAATTGATAAAACAAACAAGAAATTAGAAAGCGATGGATGCTCTGGGATTTTTAATTCAGTTCGAAGAAATAAATTATGGAGGATTTAAAGGTCTTTTTAAGAAGATTTTCTTTTAGTAGGCGCTATCAAAAATAGATATAAATACAAATATGGTAATATTTATTCTAGCTATTACTAATAGCGATTCTATCTAGCAAATGATTAACTTATTATTTACATTTATTATTTAGCTTCTAGATAACAAGCCTTATTTTTTTAAACTGAGAGTTAATGAAATGTACGCTCTCGCAGAGTTACTAGGAAGATATACAGAAGATGCAGATTCCATGACAAATTAAGATTTAACACAAGCATAGATATAAGCTTTATCATAAATTAAAATTGGCAGAAATGCAAATAATAATAATAATAAATAAAATCCTTCATAAGCAAGTAATTAAAATGAAGAAGAGGAAGAATAGAAGCAAGGCGATAATATTTCCACACAGTAAAAGCAAACAAATTAGTAGAATTAGATAAGCCAAGAAGAAGAAGATAAATAGTGTCCATTGTGCCTTGATAAAAGAATTTAAATTGTATTGCCGTGCTTGGTAAATTTTTTTTTGCAACAAAACAAATCATTTAAATCAAACAAGCAAGAGTTAAAAATAATTCACTAAATATTCCACAAATATTTTCATTAAATCAATGCATTTTTTGTCGAAAATAGATTTAAATAAATTATTTTACAAATCAATCAAAAATCATTAAAATTAGCTTTAAACCAATTATAAATTTAGTATTAAGACAATATAAAATTTCTAGATCAAATTAATCAAAAAGTCAATAAACAGTTAAATAAATAAAATATTAATTGGAATAATATTTTATAATTATATTCATTAAATGGATAATAAAAAAGTAAATAATATAAAAAGTTATAGCAATAATTTTAACTTAAAACACTTAAAATATTAAATTTGAAAAAAAATTTCATGCAAGAGGAGAAACTAAATAGCTAAATTCAATAGATAAATAAATAGAATAGAATTGATAAAAATCATTAATTAAATAATAGGCAAATCATTAGTTAATCTTAATCAAATAATTTAAATAAATTCTATGCAAAAAACAAAGTAAATATGAGCTAGTAACAATAATTTGTAAGATTAAATTAAAAAAATATGAATATAAATTAATCAGCAAATAACTGATAAAGTTGAAGTTAAATATTTTTTAAATTCTAATAAAAATATATGGTTAATAAATAATCAACAAAGCTCTACATAAATTTTAACAAATCAATTAAAATATTTAAAGCAATGATTTAATCAAATTGTTTAAATTTTATTTATAATTCTAAATAAAAATATTTGAAGATAATTTAAAATCATATAATTGAATCAAGTTGAAGCTTATTATTTTACTACTAAATTCCAATTAAACTATTTAGTTTATAAGTAAATTTACAAAGCCCTACTTAAATTTAAGCAAGCCACTTAAAATACTTAATGAAATTGCTAAACTTTTATTTATTAGATTAATAAAAAATACTTGGATATAATTTAAAAATAATAGAATTGAATAAAGTTGAACCTAATTATTTTAATACTAAATTCCAATTAAACTATTTGTTTTATAAGTAAATCTACAAAGCCCTACTTAAATTTAAGCAAGCCACTTAATATACTTAATGAAATTGCTTAACTTTTATTTATTAGATTAACTACAAATACTTGGATATAATTTAAAAATCAAAGAATTGAATTAATCATTTTATTAAATTCCAATTAAAATATTTGGTTAATAGTGAATCTACAAAGTACTAAGAAAACTTGAGCTAGTAAATAACTTAAAAATTTAAAGCTAAGATTTAAAAAATTTGCTAAAACTTAATTTTTAGATTAATAAAAAATATTTGAATATAATTTAAAAAGCAAAATATTGAATAAAGTTGCAGTTAATCATTTTATATTTTGAATAGTTAAGTTTATAAATAAAATAATTGACATTGATAATAAATGAAATTTAGTTTTTATAAAAAAATAATGAATGAATATTTTATGATAGAAATTAATTGATATTTTTTATAATTTAAATAGCATGGTTATTGTGATAATTGCGCAAGGAAGTGGATTTAAGAAAAGTAATAGAAGAATTGTCCTATGTGTAGATTCTAAGTGGAGTCTACTTAGAGCAAATTTAATAGGACAGTAATGCATATTGAAGATGATGTTGATAATGTGAATCTATTGGTTAAAAATTAAATAATTTAAATTATACTTTCTAAGAACGATAAAATACCTCTGATTATCAAAAATAAAGACTGAGCTTATTTATTTTATTATTTGATTTGTAATTATGAAAAATATCGCTTAGCAACCAATTAAGCAAACAGTAAAAATAACAAATAAACAAAGAAAGAAAGAAAGAAACAAATAAATAAATTAATAAATTAAACTAAATTAATTTAAGTACCATCCATCCATATTTATTTTATATAATAATATACAAACTAAAAATATACAAATAAATTAATATAAACAAATTCTTCACTAAATTACTTTATTTTCATTCTTACTTTTATTCGTTTTATTTATCACTAATTGCTTCTTTTTTGCACATAAACTTGCAGTTGTATCTAGCAAAAAACTTTTCTAGCCAACCTTTTGATGCTTTAAATTTATCTTTTTTGTTAGATAATTCCAGTGCCTTCTCTCTAATTTAATTTCGCGATACATAAGCCTATTCATTATAATACTTGTCCTTAAGCCACTTATAAACTTAATCTTCCATTTATGGATCTTCTTTTTTTCTTCCTCCACCTAACAAAAATGAAAAATAAATATTGGTCCAAACACATTTATTATTTATTTATTTAAAAACTAGTTTTTTAAATAGATATAAAAATAGATAACAAACATACCTTCTTTTCTTTTGTAACCAACAGCTATCCATCTTTTTAAATTCTTTGTTTTTACTTAATTAATTTGAGCAGCCAGTTTAATATCCTTCAACCTAAAGTAGTCATTTATAGCCTTTTTTTTCAGCTTTTCACTGTAAGATTAGTAAGGTCCTCTCTATTTTCAATTATTTTAAAAAATTAATATTCAATTATTCATTTATTTATTAAATCAAATTTATTTAATGTAAAATTTATTTAACTCCTTTAAAATATATTTTTATATATTAAAATTTAATAAGTTTTTAAAAATTAATAAAATTAGAATAACTTTAATTAAGTAAGTGATATTTATCTTAAATCTATACTGGTGTATATTTAAATTAAAATACGAATTATGAAATTTAAAAATAATTTTCTAATTTATTTAAATTAATTTAAATGCGAATATTAAAATAAATAAAAAATAGTGATTGAAAAATTTACTTTGTAAGATTTGATATCTTGATTTTTTTAAAAATCTAGTTTCTTTTTGATTTTTTTGTTAATAATATCTAATCTATGTTTTTTAGTGCTCTGATTTAACATTGATTCATTTGAATTTTTAAAGAAATTTGTTGTGCTTGACTGTGGATGTGACTAGTTTTTTTTGTAGAATATTCTATTTTAAACGACTTTTTTCTCTAAAGTGTAATCTTCACCAACTTGATCTAATTTATAAATCTTTTTCACAGTTGTCTTTGAACCATTTTCTTCTTCATTTACTTCAGCTATTTAATTGATTAAAATTTTATTTTACTATTCAAAGATTTATCTTATTTCATTCTATTCAACTTTAGAAATTCTATGGTTATTTTATTGACATTATATTAACTCTTAGTTCAAGTTATCTTCATCTAGAAATTCCTATTCTTTTTTAAGAAACATTAAATTAGCCTTTTCTATTTTTCATTTAAAATTTTACAAAACTTTTTTGGTGTTTCAAAATTAAAATATTGATCTACATTATACAACTCATTTTATAAAATATCATTATCTCTTAATTCAATTATTTTATTTAAATTATTATTTTATCCTTTCCTAGGTTTGACTGTGCTTTAAAATTATTTTTCTTTTCCCTTTTCAGAATAACAAGAAAATATTTGATAAATTGTAAACTTCTCATCATGGTCATTGGTAAACAGTTATTTAATTTCTACTTCTACTTAATTTTGAAGTTTATTAATCTTAAATACTTCTTTTTTAGGAGTTAAAAAACATGTTTATTAGCCATGTAATTGCTCTTATTCATGCTCTTCTTATTTTTATTTAGAGTCTAATTTCCCAACTTGTTTCACTTATCCTATCGCTATTAAATGATCGAATTGTTCATATGAAATAAAATCTTCAAATTTTGATTTATCAAACACAAAAATTAAAAAAAGTAATTTAAATATTAAATTTTAGTTACGTTAATAACAGCTTCTATCAATTTCTTAAGAAGAGATAAATTATTTATTCTAAAATATTTTATTTTAAAGAGTAATTTCAGCTTAAAAATATTCATTAAAACAACTTCTATCATTGAATTGCATTGAATTCATTTATACTCTAACTTAATTATCCATTTAAAAATCATACTTATTCATTTTATCTTTCTAAGCCAAAATAAACTCTTATTAATAAATCTCCTTTAGTAATAATATAAATTATAAATAAATAAATAAAATCTAGATTGATAAAATTATTAAAAATAAAAATAATTTTAAAACAATTTTACTCTACTTTTTAAACTGAAGAAAGTGCAAATTATATTCTATAAAAAAACAGTATTGAGGAACTACTTTAAAAGATTAGCTTTAAGATTGTCTTAATTGAATATTCAAATAAATTGTGTCTTGAATTTTTCTAATTTACTTTTTTAAATCTAAAATATTTAATTCTTGCTTTAATTTATTTATTTTGTATTAGATTTAAATTAAATTAATACTTTTAATTACAAAAAGATATTTTTCTCGTCTCTTAAATATTTTTTTTAATTTCTTTATTAATCCAAATTATTCGAAATTTTATTTCAGAAAAAAATTTGTTTTTCCAATTAAGGTAAATTATTTAATTGCAGTTTGATTTTTAATTTATTAAAAAGGAAACTAATAAAATAATTAATGATATTTATCATATATAATAACACATCGCAAAAATAAATTATCGATTACCCTTTATTTGAATATTCCTTTATAAATCAATCAAATCAACTATATCACATAAAATATAAATGTAAAAAAACAAACAAATTATTTTTAAATTTTAAATTAACTAGTTTGTTAAATCTTTAAATTATTTATTAATATTTGAAAATAAATTTATAATCAGTTGAAAAAACACATTCATTTTTAAATGACCAGTTAATCAATTGTAAAGTTTTTTAAGATAAAATTGTTGCTATTGATTCATTTGAATTTTTAAAGAAATTTGATGTGTTAGACTGTAAGTGTGACTAGTTTTTTTTGTAGAATATTCTATTTTAAACAACTTTTTTCTCTAATTTGTAATCTTTACCAACTTAATCTAATTTATTGCATAAGCAAATCTTTTTCGCAGTTGTCTTTGAACCATTTTCTTCTTCATTAACTTCTACTATTTAATTGATAATAATTTTATTTTACTACTCAAAGATTTATCTTATTTCATTTTATTCAACTTTAGAAATTCTATGGTTATTTTATTGAAATTATATTGACTCTTAGTTCAAGTTATCTTCATCTATAAATTCCTATTCTTTTTTAAGAAACATTAAATTAGCTTTTTCTATTTTTCATTTTAAATTTTACAAACTTTAAAATAATTTTGTATTAACTTTATAATATAATTTAATATTTATTAACACATTTATTGATTAATCTTATTTATATTTGTCTTTTAAACTATTATTTATTTATTTATCTTCGTTACTTTCGTATAAGGAGGTAGAAATAATTTAGATTTTTTTGTCATTACCTTTGCTTGAACTAATTAAAATATTAGCTACTAGAATTTTTTCAAATTTAACTAAATAACTGGCCATCTCTAATTTCTACTATATATATTTTTAAGTATATGTTTTAAAAACAAACATTAAGTTTAAATAGTGAATGTTAAATTAATTTTTCTGTGATATCTCTTCATAGAACCAAATATATAAATTAATATTTGATAATTAATTAATTATTATATTTATTTGTTCTTTTTATCCATTTATAATTAATTAATTAAATTTCATAAATTGCTATTCAATATTTTTGAAAAAAAAAATAAATGATATAATAGATTAATTATTATTACGAATTAGAAGAAGTAATTATTAATTTTTTTATTAATATCCTTTTAATTTATATAAATTAATAAAAAAAGTTTTTAAGCTATTCACTTTTATCTCATTAGGTTATCCATATTGATCTCATGTATATTTTATTAAAAAATATTATTTTTATTTTTACTAATACTTTTTGTATATTAAATTTTCAATTTATTTGAATAAATAATTTTTATTATAGAAATTATCATCATTATTTATTGATTTTTATTAAAACAATATTTTTTTTGCTATTTTAACTTAATTTTAATTTCAATTTTTATTTAATTATTTATTATTCATTTTTTATTATTTGATATTTTTTCTTAATTTTTTGCTATTAAAATTTATACTTAATAAAAGCTATTTATTTGTTTTACCTCGTAATATTTTTAATTATAAAAGTTAATTTAAAACATTATAGTTCTTTTAATTTATTTGATTTGTTTTCCTTATTCTTTTTATTATGATTTCTTATTTTTTCATTCTTTGTTAATTTTATTAATTATTAATTAATTAATCTTATTATTTCATATTTTTTCTTCATTTTTTTCTCCTAATTAACTAGAGTGAAATACCTATTTAATTTATATCTTAATAACATTATAAATAAAGCTAATTTTTAGAAAGCAAAACATATCTTTTTTTTGAAAAAAATAAATTTTGAAAACCTGGGATGGAAAAAAATTCATAAAAAATATTTAAAATTTTAATTTTATAAAATGTAAAAACTGGTTTATAAAACTCACTTTTTGTAAATTTGTATGGTAACTTACTCTATTTCATTATTTATTTTTTCTTCAATATTTTAAAAGTGAAAATTAAATTGGTGATGAAGGTGCATCAGGCTTAGGTTCTGGTTTAGCAAATTGCATTAATCTCTCAAATTTGACACTTAACCTTTAGTAAAAACAGTTTATTTGTTTTGGATTGTGATATTTTAAATTATAAAAACTAATTAAAAACAATAAAGCTCTTTTTTCTTTTTCTTTTTATTGTGATTGCTTTTTTTTGTTCTTTCTTTGTTAATTTAGCTCATCATTTTATTAACAACTTTTGAGTTTTATTATTAATTAATTAATCTTATTATTTCATATTTTTTCTTCATTTTTTCCTTCTAATTAACTATTTAATGATATATTTTTTCTTCAATATTTAAAAAGTGAAAATTAAATTGGTGATGAAGGTGCATCAGGCTTAGGTTATGCTTTAGCAAATTGCATTAATCTCTCAAATTTGACACTTAACCTTAGGTAAAAACAGTTTATTTGTTTTGGATTGTGATATTTTAAATTATAAAAACTAATTAAAAACAATAAAGCTCTTTTTTCTTTTTCTTTTTATTGTGCTTGCTTTTTTTTTTGTTCTTTCTTTGTTAATTTAGCTCATCATTTTATTTTCAACTTTTGAGTTTTATTATTAATTAATTAATCTTATTATTTCATATTTTTTCTTCATTTTTTACTTCTAATTAACTATTTAAGGATATATTTTTTCTTCAATATTTAAAAAGTCTGAATAAAATTGGTGATGAAGGTGCATCAGGCTTAGGTTCTGGTTTAGCAAATTGCATTAATCTCTCAAATTTGACACTTGATCTTAGGTAAAAACAGTTTATTTGTTTTGGATTGTGATATTTTAAATTATAAAAACTAATTAAAAACAATAAAGCTTTTTGTCTTTATTTGATAGCTTTATT
>NW_002475981.1:0-1470 GCF_000189635.1 Tetrahymena thermophila SB210
TTTTATTTTCAAATTTTTTACTTTTATTATTAATTAATTAATCTTATTATTTCATATTTTTTTTTCATTTTTTCCTTCTAATTAACTATTTAATGATTTATTTTTTCTTCAATATTTAAAAAGTTGGAATAAAATTGGTGATGAAGGTGCATCAGGCTTAGGTTCTGGTTTAGCAAATTGTATTAATCTCTCAAATTTATCACTTGACCTTCGGTAAAAACAGTTTATTTGTTTTGGATTGTGATATTTATAATTATAAAAACTAATTAAAAACAATAAAGCTCTTTTTTCTTTTTCTTTTCATTGTGCTTGCTTTTTTTTGTTCTTTCTTTGTTAATTTATTTAGCTCATCCTTTTATTTTCAATTTTTTTGCTTTTATTATAAATTAATTAATCTTATAATTTCATATTTTTTCTTCATTTTTTCCTTCTAATTAACTATTTAATAATTTATTTTTTCTTCAATATTTAAAAAGTTGGAATAAAATTGGTGATGAAGGTGCATCAGGCTTATGTTCTAGTTTAGCAAATTGCATTAATCTCTCAAATTTGACACTTAAACTTTAGTAAAATCAGTTTATTTGTTTTGGATTGTGATATTTTTAATTATAAAAACTAATTAAAAACAATAAAGCTCTTTTTTCTTTTTCTTTTTCTTTTAATTGTGCTTGCTTTGTTAATTTATTTAGCTCATCCTTTTATTTTCAAATTTTTTACTTTTATTATTAATTAATTAATCTTATTATTTCATATTTTTTCTTCATTTTTTCCTTCTAATTAACTATTTAATGATTTATTTTTTCTTCAATATTTAAAAAGTTGGAATAAAATTGGTGACAAAGGTGCATCAGGCTTAGGTTCTGGTTTAGCAAATTGCATTAATCTCTCAAATTTGACACTTGACCTTAGGTAAAAACAGTTTATTTGTTTTGGATTGTGATATTTATAATTATAAAAACTAATTAAAAACAATAAAGCTCTTTTTTCTTTTTCTTTTCATTGTGCTTGCTTTTTTTTGTTCTTTCTTTGTTAATTTATTTAGCTCATCCTTTTATTTTCAAATTTTTTACTTTTATTATAAATTAATTAATCTTATAATTTCATATTTTTTCTTCATTTTTTCCTTCTAATTAACTATTTAATGATTTATTTTTTCTTCATTATTTAAAAAGTGGTAATTAAATTGGTGACAAAGGTGCATCAGGCTTAGGTTCTGGTTTAGCAAATTACATTAATCTCTCAAATTTGACACTTTAACTTGAGTAAAATCAGTTTATTTGTTTTGGATTGTGATATTTTTAATTATAAAAACTAATTAAAAACAATAAAGCTCTTTTTTCTTTTTCTTTTTCTTTTAATTGTGCTTGCTTTTTTTTGTTCTTTCTTTGTTAATTTATTTATCTCATCCTTTTATTTTCAAATTTTTTACTTTTATTATTAATTAATTAATCTTATTATTTCATATTTTTT
>NW_002475981.1:1570-3092 GCF_000189635.1 Tetrahymena thermophila SB210
TGTTAATTTATTTAGCTCATCCTTTTATTTAAAATTTTATTCTGTTTTGATATTTATTTAAAATTTACACAAATTTATTATAAAATATTAGCCCAATCAATGAATCATAAAAATTCAAAGTAATAAGCAAGTGTCTTAAATCAAAAAGATTAGTTGTCTTTAAAAATTTATTCTGATTATAAACAGGTCACGAAAAAAGGATCAATAAATATTAAATGTTTGAATAATATTATATAATATTTTGAAAAAATTTTTAAAATCTAAAATATAAACAGATAGATAGATTTTATTATTGATTTTATTTTTATAAATATCATTCATATTTATTTTTGTAAGTTGATAAATTATTTATAAAAAATAAAAAAATTAAATTTACTTAAATAAATTAATTCCTCTTAAGTAATCCTGTGGTTTCTCCAAAAACGATCAAATAATTTGAACCTGTTAGTGTTATATTATTTCTTTATAATTTTCATAATTTTAAATTTTGTTAAAAAATATTTGATGCCTTAATCCTACAATATTATATGTTTTAATTAGTACTTTTAAGATTTAAAAATTGATTTTACATGAACTTTTTACCACATTTATTCCTAATAGCAAGTTTTATAAATTTCTTATTTCATATATCTTATAATAATTATTTGGGATTTATATCCAAATAAACTCTAAATAAAATTAATTAATTTAGAATATTTTTATAATTAATTAAATTTCCATAAATTTACTTGAAATCAAAAATAAATAAATAAATAAATAAATAAATAAATAAATAAATAAATAAATAAATAAATAAATGATATGAGAGATAAAACATTTCAAAAATCTGAAGGATGTAATTAATCATTTATGTTTTAATATTATTTTAAATTATTTATATTAATAAAAAAAAGTTCTTAAACTCTTCTCTTGAATCTCACTCAGTCCTTGACATTAATCTATTGTATATATATTAATATAGTTATTATTATTATTATTATTATTTATCTTTTTGATATTTAGTTTTTAATTTATTTACATTATTATTTTCTAATAGATATTCTCATCTATTTTTACTTACTTTTAATAAAACAAATATTATTTTAATTATTTTAACTTATTTTTAACTTTTTACCTTTTTTTCTTTGATTATTGATGAATTCATTTAGTAATTTCATATTTATTCTTCATTATTTTCTTTTAATTAGCTAATTAATAATATTTATTTTTCTTTGATATTAAAAAAGCAGCTATTAAATTGGTTATAAAAATATATCAGGTCTATATTCTGCTTTAGCAAAGTGTATTAATCTCTCAAATTTGACACTTAATCTTTGGTAAAAAATTTTTATTTGATTAATTTTTCTTATTTCTTCAAATTGTTTTTTTCTTTATTTATTAATTTAAATCATTCATTTTTTCATTTTCTATGTTATCTTTTATTCTTATTATTTCATTTATTATTTTTCTGCATTATATTCTTCTAACTAACTAACTAACTAACTAACTAACTAACTAACTAACTA
The DNA here is from genome assembly GCF_000189635.1 of Tetrahymena thermophila SB210. Lineage (NCBI taxonomy): Eukaryota > Ciliophora > Oligohymenophorea > Hymenostomatida > Tetrahymenidae > Tetrahymena > Tetrahymena thermophila. Next base: position 3,076 of record NW_002475981.1, read on the forward strand.
ACTAACTAACTAACTAA
>NW_002475980.1:0-7246 GCF_000189635.1 Tetrahymena thermophila SB210
TCCAAAACAAATAAACTGTTTTTACCTAAGATAAAGTTTTAAATTTGAGAGATGAATGCAATTAGCTAAAGCGGAACATAAACCTGATATACTACTTACACCAATTTAATTATTACTTTTTAAATAAAAGAAAAAATAGATTATAAATAAGTTATTTAGAAAGTAAGAAGAAATAAAAACACAAGCACAATAAAAATTTAAAAATATTAATAAATCTAATTAAAACTAATAAACAAATTAAAAGACTTTAATTATTTTAAATTCATTTTTAGAAATAGAAATATCACAATCCAAAATAAATGAACAATTTTTAATCAAATAAAAGTGTTAGAAGGAAAAAATTTATAAAAAAATATGATAAATTTAAAAAATTTAAAGTGTATAAAATTACTAAAATAATTTTTTAAAAATAATATATGAATTATGGTGATAATTAAAAAATAATATTTTTAATAAACTGAACATTTAATATAAAGAAAATATTAATAATAGTAATATTTGTAAATTAATTATTATACCTCAGATCAATATGGAGAGCCTAATAAGATTAAAGTGAAGAGTTTAAAATCTTTTTTTATTTTTAAAAATAAATTGAAAGAATTATAATAAAAAATAAGAAATTACTTCTTCAAATTCGTAAAAATATTTAATCTATTATATCATTTATTTTTTTTTTTTTTCTAAAATATTGAATAAAAATTTATGAAAATTTAATTAATTAATTATGAGTAAATAAAAATAAAAAATAAATTATATGAATTTATAAATTAGATTTAATTAAATGAAATTACAAAAAAGATAATGTAACTAACTAACTTCGATTATTAAATCTTATTATTTCTATTTAAAATGTGTAGTTAAAAATATTGTAGGAACTAGAGATTGGATATAAAGGATATTTAGAATGCAAACTCACTAGAATAAAAAAATTTTTGACATATTTATGAATAAATTTAATTTATGAACTATAATTTATTTAATAAGCTATCTACTAACTTACCAAAATAAATATGATATTCATAAATATAAATATAAATATAAAAATAAATCTATTTATCTATATTTGGTTAAATTATCTTATTACAAAATATTATATAAGAAAACATATTATTTTCTGCTATTCATATATTTAATATTTATTCATCCATTTTCATCACTTGTATATCACCAGAAATTTATTTTAAAGAAAACTAATCTTTTTGATTTAAGATACTTGCTTTTTACTTTCAATTATTATTATACATTGATTTACTTTCTATTTTTATGTTAAATTAAATTAAAAAAAATACTAAAAAAAATTAAATAAAATTTTTTAATTAAAATTTTCTTTAAAATTAAATAAAAAAGCAATAGCAAAATAGAAAAGAAAAAGATAATTAAAACCAATAAAAATCATTAAACAAATTAATAGAGTTTAATTAATTTAAATTCATTTTTATAAATAGAAATATCACAATCCAAAACAAATAAACTGTTTTTACCCAAGATAAAGTGTCAAATTTGAGAGATTAGTGCAATTTGCTAAAGCAAAACCGAAGCCTGAAATACTTTAATTACCAATTTTATTACCACTTTTTAAATATTGAAGAAAAAATATATAATAAATATGTTTTTTAGAAAGAAAAATAGAAAAAAATATCAAATTATCAGAAATGAATTAACAAATAATATAAGAAAATGTTGAAAATTAAAAATGAGTGAAATTATAAAAGATAGAAGAAAAAAACACAAGTTATTATAAATTCATTTTTATAAATAGAAATATCACAATCCTAAACAAATAAACTGTTTTTACCAAAGATAAAGTGTCAAATTGTAGAGATTAGTGCAATTTGTTAGAGCAGTTTCTAAGCCTGAAATACCTTAATCATCAATTTAATTTCCACTTTTTAAATTTTGAAGAAAAAATATATAATTTTTAATTTATTTAGAAGGAAAAAATGAAGAAAAAATATGAAATTATAAGAAATGAATGAACAAATAATAAAAGCAAATGTTGAAAATAAAAAATGAGTAAAATTAAGAAAAATAGAAGAAAAAAACACAGTATAATAAAAAATAAAAAGATTAATAAATCTAATAAAGCTAATAAACAATTTAAAAGGGTTAAATTGTTTTAAATTCTTTTTTATAAATAGAAATATCACAATCCAAAACAAATAATATGTTTTTACCTAAGATCAAGTGTCAAATTTGAGAGATTACTGTAATTTGCTAAAGCAGAACCTAAACCTGACGCACCACTTGCATCAATTTAATTATAACTTTTTAAATATTGAAGAAAAAATATATAATTAATAATTTATTAAGAAACATAGAAGAAATACAAATACAAGTACAATAAAAAAGAAAAAGATAAATAAATTTTATAAAAAGCTAATAAACAAATTAAAAGAGTTTAATTGTCATAAATTCATTTTTATAAATATAAATATCACAATCCAAAACAAATAAACTGTTTTTACCTAAGATAAAGTTACAAATTTGAGAGATTAGTGCAATTTGCTAAAGCAGTTCCTACACCTGATGCCCCACTTGCACCAATTTAATTAAAACTTTTTAAATATTGAAGAAAAAATATATTATTAATAAGTTATTTAAAAAGATAAAAGAAATAAAAACACAAGTATAAATTCATTTTTATAAAAAGAAAAATCACAATCTAACACAAATAAACTGTTTTTACCCAAGAAAAAGTGTCAAATTTGAGAGAGTAGTGCAATTTGCTAAAGCAATTCCTAAGCCTAAAGTACCTTAATTACCAATTTAGTTTCTACTATATAATTAATTAATAATTTATTTAGAAGGAAAAAATGAAGAAAAATATGAAATTATAAGAAGTGAATTAACAAATAAAAAGCATATGTTGAAAACAAAAAAATAAGTGAAATTATGAAAGATGGGAGAAAATAAACATAAACAAGTACAATAAATAAGAAATAGATTAATAAATCTAATAAAAAGCTAACAAACAAATTAAAATAATTTAATTGTTTTAAATTCATTTTATAAATAGAAATAATATATATAGAGAAATAGGAAGTCTGGGACTTTTGGAAGAAAAATAATAATCCCCAAAGCCATCATCACCCAAAGTGATGTCCTTGGGGATGATTATTTTTCTTCTAAAAATCCTGAGACAAAGTTCATATTTCTCTTTATATAATATGATAATCTTAAACAAATTAACTGTTTTTACATAAGATCAAGTGTTAAATTTTAGAGATTAGTGCAATTTGCTAAAGCAGAACCTAAGTCTGAAGCACCTGAATAACCAATTTCATTTCCGCTTTTTAAATATTGAAGGAAAAATATACAATAAATAAGTTTTTTAGAAGGAAAAAAAGAAGAAAGATATGAAATTATCAGAAATGAATTAACAAATAATAAAAGCAAATGTTGAAAATAAAAAATGAGTGAAATTAAGAAAGATAGAATAAAAAAACACAAGTGGAATAAAAAAGAAAAAGATTAATAAATCTAATAATAAGCTCATAAACAAATTAAAAAAGTTTAAAAATTAATTTTTATAAATATAAATATCACAATCCAAAACAGAACAAATAAACTGTTTTTACCCAAGATAAAGCCTCAAATTTGAGAGATTACTGCAATTTGCTAAACCAGTTCCTAATCCTGAAGTACCTTAATCACCAATTTAATTTCCACTTTTTAAATGATAATTAAAAAATAAATAATTAATATGTTATTTAGAAAGAAAAAATGAAGAAAAAATATGAAATTATAAGAAATGAATTAACAAATAATAAAAGCAAATGTTGAAAATATAAAAAAGAGTGAAATTATAAAAGATAGAAGAAATAAAAACTCATGTATAATTAAAAGAAAAAGATTAATAAATCTAATAAAAAAGCTAATAAACAAATAAAAGAGTATAAATATTTTAAATTCATTCCTATAAATAGAAATATAACAAAATAAATAAACTGTTTTACCTAAGATCAAGTTTCAAATTTGAGAGATTACTGCAATTTGATAATGCAGAACCTAAGCCTGAAGTACCTTAATCACCAAATTAATTTCCACTTTTAAAATATTGAAGAAAAAATATATAATTAATAAGTTATTTAGAAAAATAGAAGAAATATAAACACAAATACAATAAAAAGAAAAAGATTAATAAATCTAATTAAAAGCTAATAAACAAATAAAAAGAGTTTATTTGTTTTTAATTGATATTTATAAATAGAAATATAATCATCTAAACAAATAAACTATTTTTACCGAAGATCAAGTGTCAAATTTGAGAGATTAATGCAATTTGCTAAGGCAGAATCTAAGCCTGATGCACCACTTGAACCAATTTAATTAGAACTTTTTAAATTTAAAAATTAAATATAATTAATAAGTTATAAAGAAAGAAAGAAGAAATAAAAACAAAGTACAATAAAAAAGAAAAAGAATAATAAATCTAATTATAGCTAATAAAAAAATAAAAATATTTTAATTGTTTTAAATTAATTTTTATAAATAGAGATATCATAATCCAAAGCAAATAAACTGTTTTTACCGAAGATCAAGTGTCAAATTTGAGAGATTAATGCAATTTGCTAAAGCAGAACATAAGCCTGATGTACCACTTGCACCAATTTAATTAGAACTTTTTAAATTATAAAAAATAAATATAATTAATAAGTTATAAAGAAAGAAAGAAGAAATAAAAAAAAAGTAAAATAAAAAAGAAAAAGAGTAATCAATCTAATTAAAAGCTAATAAACAAATAAAAAAAGTTTAATTACTTTAAATTCATTTTTATAAATAGAAATATCATAATCCAAAACAAATAAACTGTTTTTACCTAAGATCAAGTGTCAAATTTGAGATTTTAGTGCAATTTCCTAAAGCAGAACCTAAGCCTGATGCACCACTTACACCAATTTAGTTAGAACTTTTTAAATATTCAAGTAAAAAAATAGAATTGATAAGTTATTTAGAAGGATAGAAGAAATAAATAGAAGTACAATAAAAAAGAAAAAGATTAATAAATCGAATAAAAGCTAATAAAGAAATTAAAAGAGTTTAATTATTTTTAATTGATTCTAAAAAATAGAAATATCAAAATCCAAAACAAATAAACTGTTTTTACCTAAGATAAAGTGTCAAATTTGAGAGATTAATGCAATTTGCTAAGGCAGAACCTAAGCCTGATACACCCCTTGCACCAATTTTATTTCCACTTTTTAAACAATTAAGAAAAAATATATAATTAATAAAATTATTTAGAAAGATAGAAGAAATACAAACACAAGTATAATAAAAAAGAAAAAGATTAATAAATCTAATAAAAAGTTAATAATGAAATTAAAAGAGTTTAATTGTTTTAAATTAATTTTTATCAATAAAAATATCACAATCCAAATCAAATAAACTGTTATTACCCAAGATAAAGTGCCAAATTAGAGAGATTAGTGCAATTTGCTAAAGCATTTCCTAAGCCTGAAGTACCTTAATCACCAATTTAGTTTCCACTTTTTAAATGATGATTAAAAAATATATATAATTAATAAGTTATTTAGAACGAAAAAATGAAGAAAAAATATGAAATTATATAAATTAATTAATAAATATTAAAAGCAATAGTTAAAAATATAAAAGAGAGTGAAATTATAAAAGAAATAAAAGCACAAGTACAATAAAAAAGATTAATAAATCTAATAAAAAGCTAATAAACAAATTAAAAGAGTTTAATTATTTTAAATTCATTCTTATAAATAGAATTATCACAATCCAAAACAAATAAACTGCTTTTACCCAAGATTAAGTGTCAAATTTGAGAGATTAGTGCAATTTTTTAGAGCAGAACCTAAGCCTGATGCACCACTTGCACCAATTTAGTTAGAACTTTTTAATATTGAATAAAAAATATATAATTAATAAGTTATTTAGAAAGATAGAAGAATACAAACACAATTAAAATAAAAAAAAAGATTTATAAATCTAATTAAAAGCTAATAAACAAATAAAAAGAGTTTATTTGTTTTAAATTCATTTTTATAAATAGAAATATCTTAATCCAAAGCAAATAAACTGTTTTTACCGAAGATCAAGTGTCAAATTTGAAAGATTAATGCAATTTGCTAAAGCAGAACCTAAGCCTGATGCACCACTTGGACCAATTTAGAAGGGCTAAGCGACTCGAGTGGGCGAGTCGGAGGGTCTTAGCAGTGATATCGGGGGTTCGAATCCTATACCGCCCCCTTTATTTCGAAAAATTCCATGTAAAAATGTGAATGTTACCAGCGGTCTCCTTGGTAGGAGGGAAGGGCCAAATCTGATAGGTGGTAAAGAGGAGGCCCCATTCTGAACAGAAGATCTGGAATACAAATGGGAAGCGAGCATAATGCGTAGTCAAATCATGGAAGATTAGTAGAAATGCCATTAGGGTGTAGGTGACCCTTCCCTTCTAATATATTACCCACAATTATATATAAATAAATTGGTATACGTATAATAATAATGTATAAGTAATTATATATAGGGCCCCTATCCCGAGTGCATGTCACCATGTGCGAGTATGTATGTATGTATGTATGTATGTATGTATGTATGTATGTATGTATGTATGTATGTATGGACCAATTTAATTCGAACTTTTTAAATATTGAATAAAAAATAATAATTAATAAATTATTTAGAAAGATAGAAGAAATACAAATGCAAGTACAATAAAAAAGAAAAAGATTAATAAATCTAATTAAAGCTAATAAATAAATTAAAAAAGTTTAATTGTTTTAAATTCATTTTTATAAATAGAAATAAACAATCCAAACAAATAAACTGTTTTTACCTAAGATAAAGTGTCAAATTTGAGAGATGAATGCAATTTGCTAAAGCAGAACATAAACCGGATACACTACTTACACCAATTTAATTAGAACTTTTTAAATAGAAGAAAAATAAATAAGTTATTTAGAAAGAAAGAAGAAATAAAAACACAACACAATAAAAATTAAGAAAGAATAATAAATCCAATTAAAATTAATAAACAAATTAAAAGAGTTTAATTGTTTTAAATTCATTTTTAAATAGAAATATCACAATCCAAAATAAATTAACAATTTTTAATCAAATAAAAGTATTAGAAGGAAAAAATGTATCAAAAATATATGATAAATTTAAAAAATTTAAAGAGAATAAAATTACTTAAAAAACTTTTTTTTAAATAATGTTTGAATATAGGTGATAATTTCTATTAGAAAAATAATATTAACTGAACATTAAGTAT
>NW_002475980.1:7346-20693 GCF_000189635.1 Tetrahymena thermophila SB210
AATTAATTATAAGTAAATAAAAAGGACAAACAAATTATATGAATTTATAAATATGCTTTAATTAAAAGAAATTACAAAAAAGATAGTATAACTAACTTTGATTATCAAATCTGAATATTTCTATTTAAAATGCGTACTTAAAAATATCATAGGAACTAGAGATTGGATAGAAAGGATATGAAGAATGCAAACTCATTAGAATAAAAAATTTTTGGACTTATTTATGATTATTTATTTTTTAAATTATTAATATAATTTTATAAATAAATTTAAAAATCAGATTTTTTTAATAAATAACTAAAAAATCTATTTCATAATAAGTGACATGCAAACCTCGAAATTTTAGTATAGCATCTTGCTATTCTAACTTACCAAAACAAATATGATATTTATAAATATAAAAATTATAAATCTATCTATCTATCTATCTATTTAATTGGTTAAATTATCTTATTATTAAATATTATATAAGAAAACATATTATTTCTACTAGTCAAATATTTAAAATTTATTGATCCTTTTTCTTCACTTGTCTATCACCAAAAATTAATTTTAACAACAACTAATCTTTTTGATTTAAGATATTTGCTTTTTACTTTCATTTATTATGAAAAATTGATTTTGTTTCTATTTTTATAAAATATTAAATTAAAATAAATTACTAAAAAAAGTAAAATAGAATAAAATTTTTTAATTAAAAATTATATTTAAAATCAAATAAAATAAGTATTAGCAGGAGGATAAATAAATCTAATAAAAAGCTAATAAACAAATTAAAAGAGTTTAATTGTTTTAAATTCGTTTTTATAAATAGAAATATCACAATCCTAAACAAATTAACTGTTTTTACCTAAGATCAAGTGTTAAATTTTTGAGATTAGTGCAATTTGCTAAAGCAGAGCCTAAGCATGATGCACCACTTGCACCAACATAATTTCTACTTTTTAAATATTGAAGAAAAAAATATAAAATTAAAATGTTATTTAAAAGGAAAAAATGAAGAAAAAAAATGAAATTATAACAAATGAATTAATAAAAGCAGATGTTGAAAATAGAAAAGTGAGTGACATTCAGAAAGATAGAACAAAAAAAAGCAAAAGTACAATAAAAAAAGAAAAACATTAATAAATTTAATAAAAAGCAAATAAACAAATTAAAAAGATTTGGTTGTTTTAAATTCATTTTTATAAATAGAAATATCATAATCCAAAACAAATAAACTATTTTTACCCAAGATAAAGTGTCAAATTTGAGAGATTAGTGCAATTTGTTAAAGCAGAACCTAAGTCTGATGCACCTTAATCACAAATTTAATTTTAACTTTTTAAATGTTAAAGAAAAAATAAATAATTAATATGTTATTTAGAAGGAAAAGATGAAGAAAAAATATCAAATTATAATGAATGAATAAATAATATAACAGATATTTAAAATGAAAAAATGAGTGAAATAAAGAAAGATAGAAGAAAAAAAAGCAAAAATACAATAAAAAAGAAAAAAATTTTATTAATCTAATTAAAAGCTAATAAACAAATTAAAAGAGTTTAATTGTTTTAAATTCATTTTTATAAATAGAAATCTCAGAATCCAAAATAAATAAAAGTTTTACCGAAGATTAAGTTTCAAATTTGAGAGATTAGTGCAATTTGCTAAAGCAAAACCTAAGCCTGATGCACCAATTTCACCAATTATATTTCTACTTTTCAAATATAGAAGAAAAAATATATAATTAATATGTTATTTAGAAGCAAAAAAGAAGAAAAAAAATGAAATTATAACAAATGAATTTATAAAAGCAAATGTTAAAAATAAAAAAATGAGTGAAATTAAGTAAGATAGAAGAAAAAAAACACTATTACAATAAAAAAAAAGATAAATAAATCTATTAAAAAGCTAACAAACAAATTAAAAGAGTTTAATAGTTTTAAATTCATTTTAATAAATAGAAATATCACAATCAAATAAACTGTTCTGTTTTTACCTAAGATCAAGTGTCAAATTTGAGAGATTAGTGCAATTTGCTATAGCAGAACCTAAGTCTGATGCACCACTTGCACCAATTTAATTTTCACTTTTTAAATATTGAAGAAAAAATATACAATTAATAAGTTATTTAGAAGGAAACAATGAAATTATAAAAAATGAATTAATAATTAATAAAAGCAAATGCTGAAAATAATAAAATGAGTGAAAATAAGAAAGATGGAATAAAAAAAACACAAATAAAACAAAAAGAAAAATATAAAATGATCTAATAAATAAACAAATTTTAAGAGTTTAATATTTTTAAATTCATTTTTATAAATAGAATTATCACAATCCAAAACAAATAAACTATTCTGTTTTTACCTCAGATAAAGTGTCAAATTTGAGAGATTAAGTTAATTTGCTAAAGCTAAACCTAAGCCTGAAGCACCTTAATCACTAATTTTATTGTAACTTTTTAAATATTGAAGAAAAAATATATAATTTATAAGATATTTAGAATGAAAAGATGAAGAAAAAATATGAAATTAATTATAAAAAATGTTGAAATAAAATAATGAGTGAAATTAAGAAAGATAGAAAAATAAAACAAGTACTATTGAAAAGAAAATGATAAATAAATCTAATATAAAAAGCTAATAAACAAACTAAAAGAGTTTTATTTTTTTAAATTCATTTTTATCAATAGAAATATCACAATCCAAAAACAAAAAAACAAACAAACTGTTTTTACATAAGATCAAGTGTCAAATTTGAGAGATTAGTGCAATTTGCTAAAGCAGAACCTAAACCTGAAGCACCTTAATGACCAATTTAATTCCAACTTTTTAAATATTAAAAATATAAAATTAATAAGTTATTAATTAGGAAAAAATGAAGAAAAAATATCAAATTATAAGAAAAAATTAATAATTAATAAAATTAAATGTTTAAAATAAAAAAATGAGTGAAATAAAGAAAGATAGAAGAAAAAAAATACAGTATTAAAAGCTAATAAACAAATTTAAAGAGTCTAATTGTTTTAAATTAATTTTACTAATTGAAATATCTCAATCCAAAACAAATAAAGTGTTCTGTTTTTACCTAAGATCAAGTGTTAAATTTGAGAGATTAGTGCAATTTGCTAAAGCAGAGCAGAAATCTGATGCACCACTTTCACCGATTTAATTTCCACTTTTTAAATATTGAAAAAAAAATTAAATAATTAATAAGTTATTTAGAAGGAAAAAATGAAGATAAAATATGAAATTAGAAGTAATGAATTAATAAATAATAAAAGAAGATGTTAAAAATAAAAAAATGAGTGAAGTTAAGAAAGAAAAAAGAGAAAAAAATACAAGTACAATAAAAAAGAAAAAAAGAAGTAAATCTAATAAAAAGCTAATAAACAAACTAAAAGAGTTTTATTTTTTTAAATTCACTTTTATAAATAGAAATATCTCAATAAAAAACAAATAAATTATTTTACTAAAGATTAAGTGTCAAATTTGAGAGATTAATGCAATTTGCTAAAGCAGAACCTAAGCCTGATGCACCACTTTCACCAATTTAATTTTCACTTTTTTAATATTGAAGAAAAAATAAATAATTAATAAGTTATTAATAAGGAAAAAATGAATAAAAAATATAAAATTATAAGAAACGAATTAATATATGATGAAAACAGATGCTTGAAATATAAAATGAGTTAAATAAAGAAAGATAGAAGAACAAAAATTCAAGTAAAATAAAATAAAAAAAGATAAATAAATCTAATATAAAAAGATAATAAACAAATTAAAAGAGTTTAATATTTTTAAATTCATTTTGATAAATAGAAATATCACAATCCTAACAAAACAAATAAACTGTTTTACTAAAGATTAAGTACCAAATTCGAGAGATTAGTGCACTTTGTTAAAGCAGAACCTAAGCCTGATGCACCATTTGCACCAATTTAATTTCCACTATTTAAATATGAAGAAAAAATATATAATTAATAAGTTATTTAGAAGGAAAAAATGAAGAAAAAATATAAAATTATAAGAAATTAATTAATAATTAATAAAAGCAGATTTTTAAAATAAAAAAATCAGTGAAATTAAGAAAGATAGAAGAAGAAGAAATGCAAGTATAATAAAAGGAAAAAGATAAATAAATCTAATAAAAAGTTTAAGAGTTTAATATTTTTAAATTCATTTTTATAAATAAAAATATCTCAATTTAAAATAAATAAAGCGTTTTTACCGAAGATCAAGTGTCAAATTTGAGAGATTAGCGCAATTTGCTAACCAAAAATTTTATAAAAATTATTTTTGTAAAAATTTAGGATATAATGTGTTTTGTTTCATATGCGTCTAGTGCTTCTAATGCTTCTAGTGCATCTAATGCATCTAGTGCATCAAGTGTTGCATCTAATGCATCAATTGTTTCAAGTTTTTAATTTAATAAAAATAAAATAAAATATAAAAATAAATAAATGTATTAACTACTATTAAATATTTCATTTAAGATGTATTCTGAGTGCATTTCTATGTGCGAGTATTTCATTCATTCATTCATTCACCAATTTAATTTCCACTTTTTAAATAAATAAGAAAAAAATATAATTATTTCCAAACACCATTCAAAAATTTAGTTATTTAAGATCCCTATTTTTTTGAATTGCGTCTTGCTTTTATTGATAAATTATTTAGAAGGAAAAAATGAAGAAAAAATATGAAATCTTAAGAAATGAATTAATAATAAAAGTAAATGTTGAAAATAAAAAATTGAGTAAAATTAAGAAAGATAGAAGAGATAAAACACACATACTATCAAAAAGAAAAAGATAAATAAACCTAATAAAAAGATAATAAATAAATTAAAAGAATTTAATTGTTTTAAATTCATTTTTATAAATAAAAATATCAAAATCCAAAACAAAAATAAACAGTTCTGTTTTTACTTAAGATCAAGAGTCAAATTTGAGAGATTAGTGCAATTTGCTAAAGCAAATCCTAAGCCTAATGCACCACTTACACCAATTTAATTTCCACTATTTAAATATTGAAGAAAAATATATAATTAATAAGAAGGTAAAGATGAAGAAAAAATATGAGATTTTAAGAAAAGAATTCATAAATAACATAAGCAATTGTTTAAAATAAAAAGATGAGTGAAATTAAGAAAGATAGAAGAAAAAAACACAAGTACAATAAAAAAGAAAAAGATTAATAAATATAATAAAAAGCTAATAAATAAATTAAAAGAGTTTTTTTGTTTTAAATTCATTTTTATAAATAGAAATATCTCAATCCAAAACAAATAAAGTGCTCTGTTTTTACCTAAGATTAAGTGTTAAACTTGAGAGATTAGTGCAATTTTTTAAAGCAGAACCTAAATCTGATGCAACACTTGCACCAATTTAATTTTGACTTTTTAAATATTGATGAAATAATTTTTAATTAATATGTTATTTATTTAGAAGGAAAAAATGAAGAAAAAATATAAAATTATAAGAAATGAATTAATAAATGATAAAAGCAGATGTTCAAATAAAAAAATGAATGAAATTAACAAAGGTAGAAGAAGAAAAAACGCAATTACAATAAAAATGAAAAAATAAATAAATCTAATAAAAAGCTTAAAAACAAATTTAAAGAGTTTAATTGTTTTAAATTCATTTTTATAAATAGAAATATCACAATCCAAAACAAACAAACAAACAAACAAACAAACTTTTTTTACCTAAGATCAAGTGTCAAATTTGAGAGATTAGTGCAATTTGCTAAAGCAGAACCTAAACCTGATATACCACTTTCCCCAATTTAATTTCCACTTTTTAAATTTTGAAGAAAAAATATATAATTAATAAGTGTTTAGAAGGAAAAGATGAAGAAAAAATAAGAAATTATAAGAAATGAATTAACAAATAATAAAAGCAAATATTGAAAATAAAAAGTGAAATTAAGAAAAATAAAAAAAAAATAATACAAGTAAAATAAAATAAAAAAAAGTTAATAAATCTAATAAAAAGCTAATATACAAATTAAAAGAGCTTTTTAAATTCATTTTTTATTAAAATCCAAAATAAATAAACAGTTTTTAGAAGGAAAAAATGTATAAAAAATATCAAAAAATAAAAAATACATAATGAATTAAAAAAATTTAAAGTGAAAATTAAGTAAAAATTACTAAAAAAATACATTTTAATAAATAAAATGTATGAATATAGGTAATAATTTCTATGAGAAAAATAATATTTTTAATAAACTGAACATTAAAAATATAGAAAATATTAATAATAATAATATTTATAAATTAAATATACCTCAGATCAATATGAAGAACCTAATGAGATTAAAGTGAAGAGTTTAAAATCTTTTATGTTAGAAAAATAAATTGAAAGTATATTAATAAAAAAGCTAATAATTACTTCTTTTAATTTTTAATAATATTTAATCTATTTTATCATTTTTTTTTTTTCAAAAATATTGAATATGAATTTATGAAAATTTAATTAATTATAAGTAAATAAAAAGAATAAATAAATTAATAAATTTGCTTTTAGTAGGAGAAATTGCAAAAAATATGGTGCAACTTTGATTATTAAATCTTAATATTTCTATTTAAAATGTTTACTTAATAATACAGTAGGAACTAGAGATTGGATATAAGGATATTAAGAATGCGAACTCACTAGAATAAAAAAATTTTTTTTGACATATTTACACATATTTATGTAATTATATTAATTTTCATATAACTTTCATAAATAAAAAAATTTCGACTATAAAATCTACAAATTAGTGAAAACTTACAAATAACAATACTATAAATTATTCAATCAACATAACTCTTTAAAAAGCAAAAGATATGAATTTTTAAATTTTAATTTATTTAATAAGCTTTTTATACTAATTTATCAAAACAAATATGATATTCATAGATATAATAATAATAATAACGATAATAATAAATCAAATATATTTATCTATCTATATAAAGTTTTGGTTAAAATATTTTATTAAAAAATATTATATAAGATAATTAATATATTATTTTCTACTAGCCAAATATTTAATATTTATTGATTCTTTTCATCACTTGTTTATCACCAGAAATGTATTTTAAAGGCAACTAATCTTTTTGATTTAAGACATCTTCTTTTTACTTTCGAGTATTATTAATATTTGATTTAGTTTCTATTTTTATATTATATTAAATTAAATAAAATACTAAAAAATTAAATTTAAGATTAAATAAAAAAGTTATTAGCAAATAAAAAAGAAAAAGATAATTAAATCTAATAAAAGGCTAATAAATAAATTAAAAGAGTTTAATTGTTTTAAATTCATTTTTATAAATAGAAATATCGCAATCCAAAACAAATAAACTGTTATATTTTTACCGAAGATCAAGTGTCAAATTTAAGAGATTAGTGCACTTTCCTAAAGAAGAACTTAAGGCTGATGCACCACTTGCACCAATTTAATTTTCACTTTTAAATGTCAAAGAAAAAATATGTAATTAATAAGTTATTTAGAAAGAAAAAATATAAAATTATATGAAATGAATTAATAAATAAATAATAAAAACAAATAAATGTTGAAAAAAAAAATGAGTGAAATTATGAAAGATTGAAGAAAAAAAGCAAAAGTACAATTAAAAAGAAAAAGGTCAATAAATCTAATAAAATGTTAATAAACAAATTAAAAGAATTTAATTCACATTTATAAATTGAAATATTAGAATCCATAAAAAATAAATTATTTTTACCCAAGATAAAGTGCCAAATTTGAGAGATTAGTGCATTTTGCTAAATATGAACCTAAGGCTGATGCACCACTTGGACCAATTTTATTTTCACTTTTATATATCGAAGAAAAAATATGTAATTAATAAGTTATTTATTTTGAAGTAAAAAATGAAGAAAAAATATGAAATTAATTATAAGAAATGAATTAATAAATAATAAAAACAAATAAATGTTGAAAAAAAAGTGAGTGAAATTATTATGAAATATTTCAGAAAAAAACACAAACAAAAACAATAAAATAGAAAAAGGTTAATAAATCTAATAAAAAGCAAATAAACAAATTAAAAGATTGTTTTTAATTCATTTTTATAAATACAAATATCACAATCCATAACAAATAAATTCTTTTTACCCAAGATAAAGTGCCAAATTTGAGAGATTAGTGCAATTTTATAAAGCAAAACCTAAGCCTGAAATACCTTAATCACTAATTTTATTGCAACTTTTTAAATATTGAAGAAAAAATAAATATTTAATAAGTTATTTAGATGGAAAGCATGAAGAGAAATATGAATTTATAAGAAATGAATTAATAAATAATAGAAGCAGATGTTTAAAATGTAATAAAGAGAAAGATAAAAGAAAAAAAAACCACAAGCACAATAAAAAAAGAAAAATATAAATAAATCTAGTAAAAAGCTAATAAACAAATTAAAAGAGTTTAATTGTTTTAAATTCTTTTTTATAAATAGAAATATCACAGTCCAAAACAAATAAACTGCTCTGTTTTTACGTAAGATAAAGTGTCAAATTTGAGAGATTAGTGAAATTTGCTAAAACAGAACCAAAACTTGTTACACCACTTGCACCAATTTAATTACCACTTTTTAAATATTCAAAGTATATTTAATTAATAAGTTATTTAGAAGGAAAAAATGAAGAAAAAATAAGAAATAAAAAGAAATGAATTAATAAATAATAAAATAAATGCTGAAATAAAAAATGAGTGAAAATATGAAAGATAGAAGAAAAAAAAGCACAAGTACAATAAAAAAGAAAAATCAATTAAAAAGCTAATAAACAAATTAAAAGAGTATTTGTTTTAATTTATTTTTAACAGTAGAAATAGAAATATAACAAACAAAAACAAATAAACTGTTTTTACCCAAGGTAAAGTTCCAAATTTGAGAGATTAGTGAAATTTGCTAAAGCAGAACCTAAGCCTGAAATACCTTAATCACCAATTTAATTTTTACTTTTAAATATTTAAGAAAAAATAAAAAATTAATAATTTATTTATTTAGAAGGAATAAATGAAAATAAAATATGAAATTAATTATAAGAAATGAATTAATAAATTATAAAGTAAATGTTGAAAATATATAAAAATGAGTGAAATTAAGTAAGATAGATAGAAGGAAAATACAACTACATTAAAAAAGAAAAAGATGAATAAATCTAATAAAAAGCTAATAAAAAATTAAAAGAGTTGAATTGTTTTAAATCCATTTTTATAAATAGAAATACCACACAATCTAAACAAATAAATTTTTTTTTACCTAAGATCAAGTTTTAAATTTGAGAGGTTAGTGCAATTTGCTAAAGCAGAAACTAAGCCTAAAGTACCTTAATCACTAATTTTATTGTAACTTTTTAAATATTGAAGAAAAAATATATAATTAATAAGGTATTTATTAGGAAAAAATAAAGAAAAAATATGAAATTAATTATAAGAAATGAATTCATAAATAATAAAGAAAATGTTGAAAATAAAAAAATAAAAAAATGAGTGAAATTAAGAAAATAAACAAAATAAAAGAGCTTAATTGTTTAACTGTTTTACGCAAGATAAAGTGCCAAATTTTAGAGATCATTACAATTTGATAAAGCAGAACCTAAGCCTGAAGTATCTTAATCACTAATTTCATTGAAACTTTTTAAATAATTATTGAAGAAAAAATAAATAATTAATAAATATTTAGAAGGAAAAGATGAAGAAAAAATATGAAATTGTAAAAAAGAATTAAAAAATAGTAATAGCAAACATTGTAAAATAATAATTGAGTGAAATTAAGAAAGTTAGAAGAAAAAAAAACAAAAGTACAATATAAAAGAAATAAAATAAATCAATTAAAAAGCTAATAAATAAATTAAAAGAAGTATTATGTTTAAATTCATTTTTATTAATAAAAATATCGCAATCCAAAATAAATAAACTTTTTTAACAAATAAAATTGTTAGAAGAAAAAAATGTAAAAAAAATATATATAATGAACTTAATAAATTTAAAGTGAAAAAAGTTAAAAAAATTTTTTTTTTTAATAATGTTTGATTATTAGTGATAATTTCTATTAGGAAAATAATAATTTTAATAACTTAACATTAAATAAATAGAATATATTAATAATAAAAATAATAATTTATAAATTAAATATACTTCAGATCAATGTGGAGAAACTAATAAGATTAAAGTGAAGAATTTAAAACCTTTTTATATTAGTTAAAATACATTGAAAGTATATAAATAAGAAAACAATAAATTACATCTTCTAATTTTTTATAATATTTTATCTATTATATCATTTATTTTTTTTCAAAACTATTGAATAGCAAGATCAAAATTTAATTAATAAGAAGTAAATAAAAAGAACAAATTAATAAAAAAATTTGCTTTTAGTAAAATAAATTACAAAAAAGAAAGTGTAACAAACTTTGATTATTAAATCTTAATATTTCTATTTAAAATGTAAACTTAAATATAAAGTAGGAACTATAGATTGGATATAAAGGACAAATAAATAAAGGAACTCACTAAAATAAAAAATTTTTTAGTGTATTTATGAGTATTTTTGTAAATAGATTTATTTTCATATTTTTTAAAATCTTACATTTATGTTGTAAAATATAATGATATGATTTGTATATTCTTATTATTTTATTAATGAAGCTTCATGGTAATTATAACCAACAGTTGTCTAAAAATTTGCAAATGATGCAAATAATATTGAATCTATCTATTTATATTTTAGGTTAAAAACACTTTTCCGAAATATTAAATAATAAAATAAAAAATATTATTCAAACATTTTATATTTATTCATCCTTTTTTCTCCAGTTATTTATCAATAGAAATGAATGACTACTAATCTTTTTGATTTACGACACTTGCTTATTACTTTGGATTCTATTGATTAAAACATTGACCTAAAAATTTTAAAATAAATTTGTCTAAATTTTAAATAAATATTAAAATAGAATAAACTTTTAAATTAAAAATTATTTTTTAAATTAATAAATAAAATAATATTAGTGGAATAAAAAAGATAAAAAATTAAAATAAATAAAAGCTATTAAATAAATTCAAAGATCTTATTAGTTTTATATTCAATTTAATAGTTTAAAATATCACTATCCAAAACAAATAAACTGTTTTTACTAAAGATAAAGTGTCAAATTTGAAAGATTAATGCAATTTGCTAAACCAGAACCTAAGCCTAATGAACCTTCCTCACCAATTTAATCCTCACTTTTTAAATATTGAAGAAAAAATATATCATTAAATAGTTAATTAGAAGGAAAAAATGAAGAAAAAATATAAAATAATTAGATTAATTAATAATAAAAGCTAAAGTTGAAAATAAAATGAATAGCTAAACTAACAAAGAAAGAAAGTACAAAAAAAAGCAAGCACAATAAAAAGAAAAAAGAGCTTTATTGTTTTTAATTAGTTTTTATAATTAAAAATATCGCAATCCAAAACAAAAAAACTGTTTTTACTCAATATAAAGTGTCAAATTTGAGAGATTAATGCAATTTGCTAAAGCAGAACCTAAGCCTGATGCACCCATTGCACCAATTTAATTTTCACTTTTTAAATATTGAAGAAAAAATATATCATTAAATAGTTAATTAGAAGGAAAAAATGAAGAAAAATATGAAATAATAAGATTAATTAATTAATAATAAAAGCAAAAGTTGAAAATAAAATAATGAGCTAAATTAATAAAAGAAAGAAAGAACAAAAAAAAGCAAGCACAATAAAAAGAAAAAGAAAAAAGAGCTTTATTGTTTTTAATTAGTTTTTATAATTAAAAATATCACAATCCAAAACAAATAAATTGTTTTTACTCAAGTTAAAGTGTCAAATTTGAGAGATTAATGCAATTTGCTAAACCAGAACCTAAGCCTGATGCACCTTCATCACCAATTTCATTGTAACTTTTTAAATATTGAAGAAAAAATATATCATAAAATAGTTAATTAGAAGGAAAAAATGAAGAAAAAATATGAAATAATAAGATTAATTAATAATAAAAGCAAAAGTTGAAAATAAAATGATGAGCTAAATTAACAAAGAAAGAAAGAACAAAAAAAAGCAAGCACAATAAAAAGAAAAAGAAAAAAGAGCTTTATTGTTTTTAATTAGTTTTTATAATTAAAAATATCACAATCCAAAACAAATAAACTGTTTTTACTCAAGGTAAAGTGTCAAATTTGAGAGATTAATGCAATTTGCTAAAGCAGAACCTAAGTATGATGCACCTTCTTCACCAATTTAATTAGAACTTTTTAAATATTGAAGAAAAAATATATCATAAAATAGTTAATTAGAAGGAAAAAATGAAGAAAAAATATGAAATAATAGTATTAATTAATTAATAATAAAAGCAAAAGTTGAAAATAAAATGATAAGCTGTACTAACAAAGAAAGAAATAACAAAAAAAAGCAAGCACAATATAAAGAAAAAGAAAAAAGAGCTTTATTGTTTTTAATTAGTTTTTATAATTAAAAATATCACAATCCAAAACAAATAAACTGTTTTTACTCAAGTTAAAGTGTCAAATTTGAGAGATTAATGCAATTTGCTAAACCAGAACCTAAGCCTGATGCACCTTCATCACAAATTTAATTCTCACTTTTTAAATATTGAAGAAAAAATATATCATTAAATAGTTAATTAGAAGGAAAAAATGAAGAAAAAATATGAAATAATAAGATTAATTAATTAATAATAAAAGCATAAGTTGAAAATAAAATGATGAGCTAAATTAACAAAGAAAGAAAGAAAGAAAGAACAAAAAAAAGCAAGCACAATAAAAAGAAAAAGAAAAAAGAGCTTTATTGTTTTTAATTAGTTTTTATAATTAAAAATATCACAATCCAAAACAAATAAACTGTTTTTACGAAAGATTAAGTGTCAAATTTGAGAGATTAATGCAATTTGCTAAACCAGAACCTAAGCCTGATGCACATTCATCACCAATTTAATTCTCACTTTTTTAATATTGAAGAAAAAATATATCATTAAATAGTTAATTAGAAGGAAAAAATGAGTAAAAAATATGAAATAATAAGATTAATTAATTAATAATAAAAGCATAAGTTGAAAATAAAATGATGAGCTAAATTAACAAAGAAAAAAAGAACAAAAAAAAGCAAGGACAATAAAAAGAAAATAGAAAAAAGAGCTTTATTGTTTTTAATTAGTTTTTATAATTAAAAATATCACAATCCAAAACAAATAAACTGTTTTTACTCAAGGTAAAGTGTCAAATTTGAGAGATTAATGCAATTTGCTAAAGCAGAACCTAAGTATGATGCACCTTCTTCACCAATTTAATTAGAACTTTTTAAATATTGA
>NW_002475979.1:0-5951 GCF_000189635.1 Tetrahymena thermophila SB210
AAATATTTACTATTATCTATTTTGAAATATTAAAGTTAGTTCTTTGTTTCTTTATACCTTAAATGATTCAAAAATATTTATTACTTCCTATTTTTGAAATGTTAAAGTTAATTCATTATATCTTAAAACAAACAATTAAAAAATATTACCTCCTATTGTTAATTATTTCAGTTTATCTTAAATGATTCAAAAAAATATATTACTCGCTATTTTGAAATATTAAATTGTTCATTTTGTCTATCTTAAGCGATTAAAAAATATAAATTACTTATTGAAGTCTATTTTGAAATATTAAATTTAGTTAATTCTTTCTATCTTAAATGATTTAAAATATTACATCCTATTTGAAATATGAAAGTTTGTTAATATATATTTTCATTATATCTTAAAATATTCTAGAATATTACGTCCTATTTTAAAATTATAAAGTTTGTTTATTGTTTCTTTCTATCTTAAACCATCCAAAAATATTTAATACTTGCTATTTTGAAATATTCAAAATAGTTCATTAATACTTTCTATCTTAAACTATTCAAAAACATGAATTACTATCTATTTGAAATATTAAATTTTGTTCATTCTTTCTTTCTTTCTTTCTTAAAAGATTCAAATATATTTATTTACTCTCTATTTTGAAATATAAAAATTAAATAATTCTTTAAATTATTATACTCGATTCAATAATATTTATTACTCTCTTTTTAGAAATATTAAGGTTAGTTGATTATTTTTTTATATCTTAAGTAATTCAAAATTATTACTCCCTATTTTGAAATTTAAATTATTATTTATATTTTAAACAAAAGATTCAAAAGTATTACATCCTATTTTTAAATATCAAAATTACTTCTTTATTTCAAAATATTTATTACTTTCTGTTTTGAAATATTAAAGTTAATTTACTATTTCTATTTTAAACTATTCAAAAATATTACTTCCTATTTAAAAATAATAAAAAAAGTTAGTTAGTTATTTCCTTTTATATTAAACGATTCAAAAATTTTACATGCTATTTTGAAATATTAAATTTTCTTTCTATCTTATACCATCAAATGACATTTATTACTCACTATTTTGAAAAATTAAAGTTAGTTCATTCTATCTATCTATATATTTTAAACTATTCTAAAATATTACTTGCTATATTTAAATATTAAAGTTAGTTAATTCTTTATATCTATTTTAAATTATTCAAAAATTTTACATGCTATTTTGAAATATTAAATTTTAGTTTATTATTTCTTAATTTCTGAAACAATTCAAATATATTAATTAATTACATCCTATATTTAAATATAATAGTTATTTTGTTTAATATCTTAAACAGTTCAAAAATATTACATTCTATTTTGAAAGATTAAAGTTAGTTCATTGTTTCTACCATAAAGATTTAAAAACATTACATGCTATTTTTAAATATTATTTAGTTTATTCTTTCTATCTTAAGCAGTTAAAAAATATTTATTACAATCTATTTTGAAATAAAAAATTTAGTTCATTCTCTCTGTCTTAAAGCATTAAAAAATATTACGAGCTATTTTGAAATATTAAAGTTAGTTCATTCTTTCTTTCTTAAATGATCTAAAACTATTTATTACTCACTATATTGAAATATTAAAGTTAGTTGATTGTTTCTTTAAATCTTAAACGATACAAAAATTTTACTTTCTATTTTGAAATATTAAAGTAAATTCATTCTTTCTATCTTTAACCATTCAAACATTTTACAATCTATTTTAAAATAATAAAGTTAATTCCTTCTTTCTATCTATCTTAAATGATTCAAAGATATGTATTACTTTCTATTTTGAAATATTAATTAGTTCATTCTTTATATCTAATTAAACAATTCAAAAATATTACATCCTATTTTGAAAAATTAAAGTTAGTATATTCATTCTTTTTATCTTAAACATTCAAAAATGTTTATTACTCTCTATTTTTAAATTTTAAGTTATTTCATTATTTCTATCTATTTTAAATGATTCAAAGATATTTATTACTTTCTATATATATTGAAATATTAAAGTTATTTTTTTCTATCTTGAACAGTCCAAAAATATTACCTCCTAATTTTAAAATATTAAAGTTAATTCATTCTTTTTATTTCGAACTATTAAACAATATTACATCCTATTTTGAAATATTAAAGTTAGTTCACTATTTCAATATATCTTGATTGATTCAAAAATATTACTGGCTATTTTGAAATATTAAAGTTAGTTCATTCTTTCTATTTATTTTAAACAGCTCGAAAATAATATTACATCCTATTTTTAATATTAAAGTTAGTTCGTTATTTTTTTCTTTTTTAAACGATTCAAAAATATTACCTCCTATTTTGAAATAATAAAGTTAATTCGTTTATTCTTTCAATCTATCTTGAGCGATTCAAAAATTTTTATTACTCACTTTTTGAAATAATAAATTTATTTCACTCTTTCTATCTAAAATCATACAAAAATATTACAAACTATTTTTAAAAATTAAAGTAAGTTAGTTCATTATTTTTATCTTAAATAATTCAAAAATATTACATCCTATTTTCAAGTATAAAAGTTAACTCATACTTTCTACTTATCTTAAACGATTCAAAAATTTTACTCTCTATTTTAAAATATTAAAATTAGTTTATTATTTCTATTTTAAACAATATAAAATATTACATTCTATTTTGAATATTTAAGTTAGTACATGATTTCTTTCTATCTTAAACTATTCAAAAATATTACATCCTATTTTGAATTAATAAAGTAGTTTATTCTTCTATATTAAGCGTTTCAAAAATATTTATTACTTTCTAATTTGAAATATTAAAGTTGGTTCATTTTTTCTATCTTAAACAATTCAAAAATATTGATTACTCTCTATTGTTAAATATTAAAGTTAGTTCATTCTTTTTATTTTCTATATTTTCGACTATTCGATTCAAAAATATTTATTACAAGCTATTTTGAAATGTTAAAGTTAGTTTATCCTTTCTTTTTTAAAAGCATTCTAAAATATTACATCCTATTTAGAAAAATATTAAAGTTAGTTTATCCTTTCTATATTAAAACCATTCAAAAATATTACTTTCTATTTTGAAATATTAAAGTTAGTTTATCCTTTCTATATTAAAACCATTCAAAAATATTACTCTCTATTTTGAAATATTAATTTTAATTTATCCTTTCTATATTAAAACCATTCAAAAATATTACAATCTATTTTAAAATATTAAAGTTAGTTTATCCTTTCTATATTAAAACCATTCAAAAATATTACTCTCTATTTTGAAATATTAAAGTTAGTTTATCCTTTCTATATTAAAACCATTCAAAAATATTACTCTCTATTTTGAAATATTAAAGTTAGTTTATCCTTTCTATATTAAAACCATTCAAAAATATTACAATCTATTTTAAAATATTAAAGTTAGTTTATCCTTTCTATATTAAAACCATTCAAAAATATTACTATCTATTTTGAAGTATTAAAGTTAGTTTATCCTTTCTATATTAAAACCATTCAAAAATATTACTATCTATTTTAAAATATTAAAGTTAGTTTATCCTTTCTATATTGAAACCATTCAAAAATATTACCTCCTATTTTGTAATATTAAAGTTAGTTTATCCTTTGTATATTAAAACCATTCAAAAATATTACTCTCTATTTTGAAATATTAAAGTTAGATTATCCTTTCTATATTAAAACCATTCAAAAATATTACGGGCTATTTTGAAATATTAAAGTTAGATTATCCTTTCTATATTAAAACCATTCAAAAATATTACGGGCTATTTTGAAATATTAAAGTTAGTTTATCCTTTCTATATTGAAACCATTCAAAAATATTACCTCCTATTTTGAAATATTAAAGTTAGTTTATACTTTCTTTTTTAAAACCATTCAAAAATATTACCTATTATTTTGAAATATTTAAGTTAGTTATCCTTTCTATTTTAAAACCATTCAAAAATATTTATTACTTTCTATTTTGAAATATTAAAGTTAGTTTATCCTTTCTATATTAAAACCATTCAAAAATATTACTTTCTATTTTGAAATATTAAAGTTAGTTTATCCTTTCTATATTGAAAGCATTCTAAAATATTACGAGCTATTTTGAAATATTAAAGTTATTTTATCCTTTGTATATTAAAACCATTGAAAAATATTACAAGCTATTTTAAAATATAAAAGTTAGTTTATCCTTTCTATATTAAAACCATTCAAAAATATTACTATCTATTTTGAAATATTAAAGTTAGTTTATCCTTTCTATATTAAAACCATTCAAAAATATTACAATCTATTTTAAAATATTAAAGTTAGTTTATCCTTTCTATATTAAAACCATTCAAAAATTTTACGGGCTATTTTGAAATATTAAAGTTAGTTTATCCTTTCTATATTGAAACCATTCAAAAATATTACCTCCTATTTTAAAATATTAAAGTTAGTTTATACTTTCTTTTTTAAAACCATTCAAAAATATTACCTACTATTTTGAAATATTTAAGTTAGTTATCCTTTCTATTTTAAAACCATTCAAAAATATTTATTACAAGCTATTTTGAAAAATTAAAGTTAGTTATCCTTTCTATATTAAAACCACTCAAAAATATTACTCTCTATTTGAAATATTAAAGTTAGTTTATCATTAAAATCACTCAAAAATATTACATTCTATTTTGAAATATTAAAGTTAGATTATCCTCTCAATATGGAAAGCATTCTAAAATATTACGAGCTATTTTGAAATATTAAAGTTATTTTATCCTTTGTATATTAAAACCTTTCAAAAATATTACTTGCTATTTTGAAATATTTAAGTTAGTTTATATATCCTTTTTTTTATTAAAACATTCAAAAATATTACGAGCTATTTTAAAATATTAAAGTTAATTTATCCTTTTAATATTAAAACTATTGAAAAATATTACTATCTATTTTGAAATATTAAAGTTAGTTTATCCTTTCTATATTAAAACCATTTAAAAATATTACTTGCTATTTGAAATATTAAAGTTAATTTATCCTTTTAATATTAAAACTATTGAAAAATATTACTATCTATTTTGAAATATTAAAGTTAGTTTATCCTTTCTATATTAAAACCATACAAAAATATTACAAGCTATTTTAAAACATTAAAGTTAGATTATCCTTTCTATATTAAAATAATTTATAAATATTACTCTCTATTTTGAAATATTAAATTTAGTTTATCCTTTCTATATTAAAACCATTCAAAAATATTACGAGCTATTTTGAAATATTAAAGTTAGATTATCCTCTCTATATTGAAAGCATTCTAAAATATTACATCCTATTTTGAAATATTTAAGTTATTTTATCCTTTGTATATTAAAACCATTCAAAAATATTACCTCCTATTTTAAAATATTAAAGTTAGTTTATCCTTTCTATATTGAAAGCATTCTAAAATATTACATACTATTTTGAAATATTTAAGTTATTTTATCCTTTGTATATTAAAACCATTGAAAAATATTACAAGCTATTTTAAAATATTAAAGTTAGTTTATCCTTTCTATATTAAAACCATTCAAAAATATTACTCTCTATTTTGAAATATTTAAGTTAGTTATCCTTTCTATTTTAAAATTATTCAAAAATATTACTTCCTTACTAGCTATATTAAATTTAGATTATCCTCTCTCCTATTTTGAAATATTAAAGTTCGTTTCTTTCTATATTAAAACCACTCAAAAATATTACAATCTATTTTAAAATATTAAAGTTAGTTTATTCATTCTATATTAAAACCATTCAAAATATTACATGCTATTTGAAATATAAAAGTTAGTTTATCCATTCTATATAAAAGCCATTCAAAATATTACTAGGTAATTTAAAATATTAAAGTTAGTTTATCATTTCTTTATTAAAACCATTCAAAAATATTACAAGGTATTTTGAAATATTTAAGTTATTTCATC
>NW_002475979.1:6051-16441 GCF_000189635.1 Tetrahymena thermophila SB210
TCAAAATATTACATCCTATTTTGAAATATTAAAGTTAGTTTATCTTTTCTATATTAAAACCATTCAAAAATATTACCTCCTATTTTGAAATTTTAAAGTTAGTTTATCCTTTCTATATTAAAATCATTCAAAAATATTACTTGCTATTTGAAATATTAAAGTTAATTTATTCTTTCTATATTAAAACTATTTAAAAATATTACTTCCTATTTTGAATTATTAAAATGAGTTTATCCTTTCAAAATTGAAACCATTCAAAAATATTACATCCTATTTTGAAATGTTAAATTTATTTTATCTTTTCCATATTAAAACCATTCAAAAGTATTACATCCTATTTTGAAATATTAAAGTTAGTTTATCTTTTCTATATTTAAACCATTCTAAAATATTACTCCCTTGTTTGAAATATTAAAGTTAGTTTATCCTTTCTATAATAAAACCATTCAAAAATATTACATCCTATTTTGAAATATTAAAGTTAGTTTATCCTTTCTAAATTAAAAACATTCTAAAATATTACATCCTATTTTGAAAAATATTAAAGTTAGTTTATCCTTTCTATATTAAAACCATTCAAAAATATTACCTCCTATTTTGAAATATTGAAATTAGTTATCCTTTCTATATTTAAACCATTCAAAAATATTACTAACTATTTTGAAATATTAAATTTAGTATATCCTTTCTATTTAAAAACTATTCTAAAATATTACTCCCTATTTTGAAATATTAAAGTTAGTTTATCCTTTCTATCTTAAAACCATTCAAAAATATTACAAGCTATTTTGAAATATTAAAGTTAGTTTATCCTTTCTATATTAAAACTATTCAAAAATATTACTATCTATTTTGAAATATTAAAGTTAGTTTATCCTTTCTATATTAAAATCATTCATAAATATTACCTCCTATTTTGAAATATTTAAGTTAGTTTATCCTTTCTATATTAAAACCATTCAAAAGTATTACATCCTATTTTGAAATATTAAAATTAGTTTATCCTTTCTATTTTAAAACCATTCAAAAATATTACTTGCTATTTGAAATATTTAAGTTAGTTTATCCTTTCTATATTAAAACTATTCAAAAATATTACTATCTATTTTTGAAGTATGAAAGTTAGTTTATCCTTTCTATATTAAAACCATTCAAAAATATTACAAGTTGCTTTGAAATATTAAAGTTAGTTTATCCTTTCTATATTAATACCATTCAAAAATATTACCTCCTATTTTGAAATAGTAAAGGTAGTTTATACTTTCTATCTATCTTAAACAATTGAAAAATATTACATGCTATTTTGAAATATTAAAGTTAGTTTATAATTTCGTTCTATCATAATCGAATTAACAATATTACTCCCTATTTGAATAATTAAAATTAATAATTTTTTCTATCTATCTTAAACAATTCAAAAATATTATTATTAAAATATAAGAATTAGATAACAGAATTTCTCAATTTAAAATAAAAGAAAATAAATAATAAGAATGCCAATTTATTAAATAAAATCTATTATAAAATAATTTAAATCTTATAATTTTTTCTATTTTGTAATAAAAAACACTACACTATATTGACTGAATTAATTGAAATAATTATTAATGAAAATTAAATGATTAATATAATTACTCGATAAGTTTATATTAATATTTTGATTCAACTTCTTTCTATAAACTATTCCAGAACGTAGTAAAATCTCTGTATTGGTTCAAAAAATTATCGTTTTGACCTTATTATTGCTCCATCTCTGCATGTTAGTTGATAACCTAGTTAGAATTTGCTTATTGATTTTAAATAAAAGGTTAAATAATTTGTTATTAATTTATTTATTAATCCTTTAATAATAAGTCATTAATTTCGTCTTCAAGGTTCTATATTTCTTATTTCTACTTTGAAATAACTTCATTCTATTTTGGTTAATTAAATTTTTAAAGCTTTTATTTCATAACTAATAAAGTGAATAAACTTATTATTTTATGTGTTCATGAATTTCTGAGTTGAGCTACTAGATTAAATCCTGTTCATTTTAACTTTAAAAAGTTTTAAGAGCTTTTTTAAGTCAGAAATTTTATTAAATTACATGATTGGGTAAAATTTTTTCTCATAACCTTGAATAAACTCAATATCACTATTAAAAGATTTGATAATATCTTAAGCTGCTCCATCATCGATGACTTCAATAAATTTGCTATCTAGCTAAAATTCAAATGAAATAATTCCTTTTAATATAATTAAAACCTCCTTTATTTCTAACCTCTCTCTTGGTTTGAATTTAGTTAATCCATCAATTATGTATTGAAGCTATTTCTTATAAACAAAACTCTAGAAATATTCATTGTATTTTAAAGGAATGTGTTTATTGACAACTAAATCTAAGTTCCACCCTTAAATCATTATGTATATTAAATAGCCTGTCAGATAAATTAAATATCTTTTATATTGATTGATATTTTAATTAGTATACCTAAAGAAAATGCTTCACTCTTTTAAAAGTTTATTGAAATTTTATTAATTTAAAATGATATAATCAATCTAATTTAATACTCTTGGACTTGGTTTTTACTTTACATCTACTCCTTACTCTTTATATTTTTTTGAATATATATCAAACTATGTAAAGCATTCTGGTGCTTAGCAATCAAAATTTCCCTTCTTCATATGTACCAAATAAAATGTAAACAAGAGATTGAAATATTAATAATTAAATAAATAAATGAATAATTATATAATTGAATGATTAAATGAATAATTGGATTACTTAATTAAGAAAAAATTAAATGAATTTGAAACTAAATAAATTAATTAATAAATTTATTTTAAATAAATAAAAAATTTTAGATTTGAATCAATGTTTGTTTGTTTAATTGAATAAATAAAAAATATTTTAATTGCTTAATGAATGAATTACATATTATTCAAAAGAGTATCCAGATTATCCAGTCTTATTTGCATACCCAAAATCAGCTAGTTAATTAAAAGTAAAAAATGAGAAAAGTTCTTGCTTTGTGGAAAAATTTACAAACAACAGCATTTCCGTTATAATCGATTAGGATATTGTCCATCTTGATATCATTAACTACGCAATTTCTTGAATGGATGAAGTCAAGACCCTCAGCAATATCCTTAGCATATTTGATAGCAGTGATTTCATTCAATACACCGTTTTAAGTCTACTTAATAAGTTCGCTTAAACTTCCTATTTTTAATTGATTCAATTGATTTATTTCTGGAATTCATAATAAAATTATTGTATTTTAAATGTACCTAAGCATTCAGTAAGAACTAAATAGATAAATTATTATCCTTCTATTTATCCTATAAAATTGGCCACATAGGGAGAACCTTTGCATTAATTGAGTGTGTTTATTTCTTATTAAACTTCTTTTAATGTATTTTCGTCTAATATTCCTTTTTTATCTTTAACTTTAACTCCTTTGATTGCATATCTTCTATTAGATTATTTTTGTTTTGCTAGTAACACTAAACCCTGTCCTCCTTTTCCTAAATATTTGAATTAATCATATCCTAATAATCTTAATTCATCAACCATAGTGTCGAAAATATCGCTTTATTCAGAACTCATATTTGGTTGTTAGACTTAAGAAACTTTTGGTATTTTTAAAATAAATAAATACTAATGCTGCAAGTTTTAAGAATAGAGGAAAATTTAATCATCATGAATTAGGGATTGTACATATATTTTGAAAATTAAGAAAATGATGATCAAATTAAGATTATTAATCTAATTTCCATTAAATTATTTTTACCTAGCTATTATTCCTTATTGAGCATTTGAATACCCTTATCTGCATACATCTATTTGATTTTCTGCCTGTTTTAAATATGTTGAATTAACTTCAACTTTATATTCTCTCGTTGCTATAATTGACTCCAATTATCCATTTTTACCTACTTTTTTTTTATCTATTTAATATTTTTTACTTAAAGATTTAATTAGATTAATTAATTAGTTAATTATAAAGGAAAAATGAATATATTTTATCTTTATTTGCATCTTATCATGTTTAGATGAATGAAAGAAAATTAAATTGTAGTGAATAGATATTAGAATATTTAAATGTCCATATTTTTCTTGATATTTTATAAAAAAAGGTACAAATTATAAATATTATAAATTTTCATATATTTTGCATTATAATACCCTAAAACACCCTACAATTAGTAGAAATTTGTAAGATTTTATTGATAATATATTTATAAACTTTTACTAACAAAAGTTAACAAGTACCAATTATTTTTTTTAAAAATATATGAGAATTATTATTAAAAACGATTAAGTAGAATTAATTTTTAATAAAATTAAGATAAAAATATTTAGAGTAAAAATTACATAAAAAAATATTAACAAAATGACGAAACATAAATTTGATATATAAAATAATTATTGCTATTTGCAGTATATTTTTTTGTAGCCAGCAAACTAATTGTAAAATTAAAGTAAAAAATAAATAAATTAATAAATTAATTAATTGATAATTTTTATATTATTTTAAATTAATATGTTATTTTTTTCAATAAAATCTATTAAAATATTGTGAGAAGATCTTTCAATTAATTATTTTTTCTCCAAGTAAGTAAGTTAATTTCATCTTGCACTTGCTGTAAACTATTGAAATTAAGACTTTCATCAAATCTTCCTGCCCTTTTTAGGACAGCACAAAAAGACTCTTTTTGATTAGTTCTAAATTAACCAGCTCCAAAGCCTCCTTTTTAGTTAATTGATATATGATTAAATCCTTTTATTGACTTAAGTGCTCTATACCAAAATCATCTATCGCATAAATGTTTATTGATCTTTCTTTTGAAGGAGGAACACTTTTCAATATTATAGGTAAATTGTTATTACTGATCCTTTGATTACTATTGCAATTACTCTCAAAATGATCTCATTTGAATTGCATTCTAAAAGACCAAGTACCCAAATTTAGGATTGATAGGTATCATCAACATTATTTAAGTGAGTTATAAAAGATTCATAAATCTCAACTCCAATTTATAGTTTTCCTTCAACATTTTCAAGAATATATCCTTCAGAAAAGCAAGTTAAAGTTAGTCTAGTATTACTATTTTTCCTCAATGATTATGTTTTATGGTAACTTTTAGACTTGAATCTTTAACCTTCGATTCTAGTTCTATTGAACATTATTTCCATCATCTCTTCTCTTTAAATACATTCTCTCGTGTATCGTACTTCACTCTATAGGAGTTGAAGTTCACTAAATAGCTCTATAGTTATTTTTAAAGAATACCATGGGAATAAATAAGAAGTATTGATGTCAGGAGAGTCATCTAAATCATCTAAAGTAGAAAATAAGATGATAAATTTTAAATTCCATCATTTAAGTAAGATGAATATTTTCTATAGATTATCATTTTTAAATCCTATTATCTTAAAAAAATAATATTGAGACATTCATTTTTGAATAATTCTTCTTTTAAAAAATTTCCATTTATTTTGTTAAAAAATACAAATAGAAAATTTGAAAAAGTTATTAAATCTGAATTATAATTAAATTAATTTAATCCTGGTCCATTAATGACAGTCACATGATTTTATTAAGAGTGTAAATCTTTTCTTGTGAATTTCTTATTTTGGTTTTTATTATACTCTCTGAATCTTTCAGTAGTTGTTAATGTAATTATTATAATTTAAATAAAAGTAGTAAAAATTACTATATCGATTTAATAGTTTTAATTAGCAAATTAATTTGTTAAATATTAAGATTTTTGCTTTCATTAATAAATTACTTAAACAATTCATATTCTTATAATGATTCTTTTAAATTAAAATCTTAAAATCTTTCTTAATTTGAATCACTATCAGATAACATAAAATAATTATAGAATCCTATAATTGCTTTAATCTATTGTTATGCAAATTAAGGAACCTAATTTTTTTATAATTTTTATATTTAATCAATATCAAAAACATTAAATCTCTAGATATCCTCAATTTAAAATAATTTAGTCTCCAAGCTTTCTTATAATGAATTAATAACTTATTTTAATATTTTGGATTAATTATTTAAATGTTTTTTTAAATCAGAATCATTTATCTTTTCTCTAATTTTATATTTTTAAAGACTATATAATCATCTTCATAAGAAATACTATTTATAAAAGCTATTTATTAATTTGATAAAGTCTTTCTTATTCTTTGAAATCCTTTAATACAGTGCTGACAACTTTTTTTTAATAGCATTATATTTAATATAGTCTTCTACATATCTTTTTTCAAATAATTTAACTCAGCAAAAATAGACTAATGTATTGTAAAAAAATAAATTATTTCAATTATTTTTTAATTATTTTTATATTTCTAAGCTTTCATGTGTAGAAAATCATTTAATGAATTTATTCTTGATTTATATAATTCTAATATTCTTTCAATAGACTGCAAATAAGAAACCCACCTTATATCTAATTATATCTAAGGGGAGTAACAATTTTTTGGTTAAAATATTTGCTATGTATACAATTCTTATTCTCTTTTTATACATATTTAAGTCTTTAATAGGTAAAAAGCCAAGAATCTTAAAGTTTATATTCTTCTTTCTTTGATTTTTTTTCTTCTATCAATAATTTTTGAAATAACATTTTTAAATATGTAAAAGAAAAATTAAAGAAATATCTTTTCTTATTATTTTATTTCTTCAATGATTGATGTTTCATCAACATAATTAACGTTGATTTCTTTATTTTTTGGATTTAAGTAATGGTAATATATCTACCCATCTGATGAATATTTCTTTAATTAACTAAACTTGATCAAATAATAAATAAAACCATTAACTCTCTAATAATCTCAAAGAAAATTCAAAATATTATGGGTTGTCTTAATTTTTTTATTAATTTAAAATCGAATTTTCACATTTTTACAGTTACTTATATTTTAAAAATTGATTATTTAATAATCATCTCAATCATCTTTTTGAAAAAAATATCATCCACAGATGAATAGATTTTTTTTTCAATTCACAAAACTGATTACAAAAGAATATTTTTCACTAATTACAAATATTATTCTTTTATTAACTCACATAAATTTAAAAAATCTATTTATTTTTACTAATTAAAATGGAATTTGTAAAATTTATTGGCATCAGTTACTTTTTGTGAAATAACTGTATATTTATATAATAATTTTAAAAAGTATTATAAAAAAAAAAAGAATTTGTAAATTAAATTTGCAGCAACATATAAAAATATAAAAACATACATAAATCAATATCATATAATATATAATAACTTATTACAAATTTTTTTTATATTCATATAATGAGTTGTGTGTTACTCTACTGGTTCTTCTTTATTATAAATGAATCTTGAATCTAGGATTATAAAATCTTCCAAGCTCTACAAACTTAATATATATGTTTAAATTATTAATTAATAAATTAAAAGTACTTAAATAACTTTACTTAATTTTTTAATTTTAATAATTTTGATCTTATCAAATATTTATTTAATATTTTACTTTATTTAAATGCAAATAACAAATAAATTCCAAATTATTAAAGGACATCAATCTAATTTATGTAAAAGACTTTACCTTTTATTTAATATTTTATTTAAATCATTTTTTAAAATTGATCTTAAAACATTACTAGCTATTTATTAAATTTAAATTAGTTCAGTATCTATCTATTCATCGATTAAAATTTATTTAGTTTTATTACTATCTATTTTTTGTTATTAAATAATTAATTTTTTTAATAAAAAATAATGATGCAAATAAATAAATACTAGAGGCAGCCTGTTAATTATTTTAAAAATTAAATCTATCTTTCTATAATTTTTTAAATATCTGTTATTTTTACCGATTATTTCAATTTAAATTTGAGGGTATTTTTATTCCTTCAAAAAATTGTACATTTATCTATCTATCTATTTTATAAATTTATTTAAATAATAACTTTATAGTATCGAAAATGTATGTATTACTTACTATATGAATATTTTATGAAATATTTATAATCAGCTAAAATATTTCAAAATATTTACCAAGTATTTTGTTAATAATTAGTTTATTTAATTGCATTTCATTTAAATTTTACTCTCTATATTTAAATATAATTTAGTATTTCAAAACTAGAAAATAATTTTAAGTATTACATCCTATTGAATAATAAATAAATTTGTCATTTAGCACACCTAAAAATCTATATTACTGCCTATTTAAGTTATTAAAATATATCTTTTGTTTTTTTATTTTATTTTTATATATTACTTTCTTTTAAAATAATAATTTTATTTAATTCTTTCAAAACTAACCAAAAGATTCAAATGTTACTCTCTATTTTGAAATAATAAAGTTAGTTCATTCTTTCTATCTTAAATCATACAAAAACATTTATTACTCTCTATTTTTAAATTTAGATCATTTTTTCAATTTATCTTAAGCAATTCAAATATATTTATTACACTCTTTTTTAAAATATTAAAGTAAGTAAATTGTTTCGTTAAATATTAAACGATTCAAAAATCTTAAATGTTAAAGTTAATTATTATTAATATTTTAAAGGATTCAAAAATATTACTTCCTATTTTGAGATATTAAAGTTAGTTGATAGTTTCTTTATATCTTAAATGATTCAAAAATATTACTTCCTATTTTGAAATGTTAAAGTTAATTAATTTATTATTTGTATCTTAAAAGATTCAAAAATGTTTACTAATGTCTATTTTAAAATATTAAATTTTGTCCATAGTTTCTTTGTATCTTAAATGATTCAAAAATATTACCATCTATTTTGAATTGTTAAGGTTAATTATAATTTCTGTCTTAAAAAATTCAAAAATATTTATTATTATCTATATTAAAATATTAAATTTTGTCGATTGTTTCTTTGTATCTAAAATGATTCAAAAATTTTACCACCTATTTTAAAAGTTAAAGTTAATTTATTATTTTTATCTTAAAGGATTCAAAAATATTACTCTCTATTTTGAGATTAAAGTAAGTTGATTGTTTCTTTTTATCTTAAATGATTAAAAAAATAATACTTCATATTTTGAAATGTTAAAGTTAATTTACTATTTCTTTCTTAAAGGATTCAAAAATGTTTATTACTGTCTATTTTAAAATATTAAATTTTGTCTATTGTTTCTTTATATCTTAAATGATTCAAAAATATTACATCCTATTTTGAAATATTAAATAAATTTATGATTTCTATCTTAAAGGATTTAAAAGTATTACTCTTTATTTTGAGATATTAAAGTTAGTTGATTGTCTCTTTATATTTCAAATGATCCAAAAATATTACTTGCTATTTTGAAATGTTAAAGTCAATTTATTATTTCTATCTTAAAAAATTCAAAAGTATTACTCGCTATTTTGGGATATTAAATTTAGTTCATTGTTTCTTTATTTCTTAAATG
Source organism: Tetrahymena thermophila SB210 (assembly GCF_000189635.1). NCBI lineage: Eukaryota > Ciliophora > Oligohymenophorea > Hymenostomatida > Tetrahymenidae > Tetrahymena > Tetrahymena thermophila. The sequence goes on from NW_002475979.1 coordinate 15,463, forward strand.
ATTCAAAAATATTACTTGCTATTTTGAAATGTTAAAATTAATTTATTATTTCTCTCTTAAAGGATTCAAAAATATTTATTACTTCCTATTTAAAAATATTAAAGTTCATTCATTCATTCATTATTTATTTATTTTTTAAACGATTCAAAAATATCACAAGCTATTTTGAAATGTTACAGTCAATTTATTATTTCTATCTTAAAAAATTCAAAAGTATTACTTTCTATTTTAAGATATTAAAATTAGTTCATTGTTTCTTTCTTTTTATCTTAAATGATTCAAAAATATTACTTTCTATTTTGAAATTTTAAAGTTAATTTATTATTTCTATCTTAAAGGATTCAAAAATATTACTCTCTATTTTTGGATATTAAATTTAGTTCATTGTTTCTTTATTTCTTAAATGATTCAAAAATATTACAAACTATTTTGAAATATTAAAATTAATTTATTATTTCTATCTTAAAGGATTCAAAAATATTTATTACTTCCTATTTTGAAATATTAAAGTTCATTCATTCATTATTTATTTATTTTTAAATGATTCAAAAATATTACAAGCTATTTTGAAATGTTAATGTCATTTTATTATTTATATCTTAAAAAATTCAAAAGTATTACTCTCTATTTTAAGATATTAAAATTAGTTTATTGTTTCTTTATTTGTTAAATGATTCAAAAATATTACTTGCTATTTTGAAATGTTAAAGTTAATTTATTATTTCTATCTTAAAGGATTCAAAAATATTACTATCTATTTTAAGATATTAAAATTAGTTTATTGTTTCTTTATTTCTTAAATGATTCAAAAATATTACTTGCTATTTTGAAATTTTAAAGTTAATTTATTATTTTTATCTTCAAGGATTCAAAAATATTACTTCCTATTTTGAAATGTTAAAGTTAATTTATTATTTCTATCTTAAAGGATTCAAAAATATTACTTGCTATTTTGAAATGTTAAAGTTAATTTATTATT
>NW_002475978.1:0-37587 GCF_000189635.1 Tetrahymena thermophila SB210
TTAAATTAATTTTTAATCTTCTTTTATGAGTTCATTAATATCAGGCATTTCGATATATTAGAAATCATCTGGATTTTCTACATCTTCGTTAGGATTAGCTTGTGGAATACCTTTTAAATTATCATGATATAAAATTAATTTCTATCTAACTCCAGTTGTTTCATCTAAAATAAGTGATTCTGTCTGTTGTTGTTGCTTTTGATTAAGTTTCTGTTGCTCTCTTTCCTTTTCAAGCATGTAAAAAAATTCCTATACTATTCCTATACACCTAAAAAATATAGACATTATAATTATTGATTAGATAACCCAACTAAGTGCCATTCTTTTTGAGAAAAATATGAAATCTTCACCTAGGTAATCAAATACAACCCATGCACTCATTAAGAGCAAAAAGCCAGATAAAAAAAATTCTGATGTAACCATCCAAACGTTGTTTTTGCCGTATTCATAAGGAAGTTTGGAAGAAATCAAACCCATAAAAATGATCTAAACAACTAAAACAAATATCATCTGGAGCATTTGCTTGTTATCCAGAAAAATTATAAAAATAGCCATAATTATTTTTCTTAGCATAAAAAAGATGTTGAAATTTCTCTTCAAGACAGCTTTAAGAATTAAACCTTCATATAAACTACCTTTTGTATTTAATAAAATGAATAAGTTTATTTTTAAGAAATAAAATTTCTGATTTTAGTTTTTTTAAAAATACTAAAAAAGAAATCATTTTTTAATTTATTTTTTAAATTGAGAAAATTAATCATTAAATTTTAAATACAAAAAATGCAATTTATAATTTAAATTTTTTTAATTTTTAAATTAATATTTTACCATATTTATCCTTGGTTTGTTATTCTGCTAGAGGAATAGACTATCCAATATTCAATACATAAGAAAAGGCTAAAATAGAACTAGTATAGAAAACTATAGTGACGATGCATGTAACAATATTTATAACACCTGTGAAGTTTTTAAAGAAAAGAAAGGCACTAATAAATATTTAGCAACAAGATATCAAAGTTCCTCTAATAAGCAGGGAGAATTAGGCAAGATTACGGAGAACTCCTTGAATCCTAAATCTGGATTAAGGACAAACTATTAATGATGTTAGCATGAGCAAAATACCTGTTCCTACAATGAAAAGTGGAAAGAATGAGTTGAGAATGAAATAAGAGGTGTACTAATTTTGGATAAATGGGTATGGTAAATTAGTTATTGCTGAAGTAGATGGATTTTCAATAGCATGTTGCATAAAAGAAGTATTTTAGTACTTGTTTATAAAGTCTATGTACCAAAAATTTAGAATATTACATTGCTTAAGTAATTTGCTAACATTTTCAAAGTGGTTTGTATCCAAAAAGAGGAACAAATTGTATAGCTGTATTAGATCTACAAAGGCCCAAAAAAGATTAAGTCCTTCTTTGAGGTATCTAAAGGTATAAATGATAAAATAAAGCCCGCAGAAGATGCAAATGACAATAAAAAGTATTAATTTCATCACATCAATTTCTGAGTTTTAGTAACTTTCAAAGAAGACAACTGGCCCCACGCTAACAGATATAGTGTAAGAGTCCAAGCTTAAATAGTTAGAATTTTAGTCATGAATTGCATAAGGATTGATGAAATAGAGATAGAGCTATTTTACATAGATACTAGTCTTATAATTTATCTTTATTTGAAATAAACTATTAGATACCTTAGTAATAACTTACCAAGTAAAATCTACATTATTTACTAAATTTTTTAGCTTTATATCAATTGCATTCTACAAAATGTCGGTTGTAATTGTTGGTAAATCTGTTGAAAATTGCAAATTTAACAAAGTAGAATCTAAAACATAATTGTTTTAATTTTAATAAAAATTAACAGTGATTGTCTGCTATTTTATAGTGTCAGAAAACACGGCTTGCAAGAAATAAGTCGCTATTATAAATAATAATTGAAGGGGAGTTTTCTTCATTAGAAATAGTTTATTGATTTAAAAAATATTTTCGGAATTCTTTTGTTTTATTGTTGCTGCTTTAGCTTTTGTTAGCTCTTTTTTGATGCAAAAGAATGTAAAATTAAATAATTTCTTTATTAAGCTTTGAAATAAATGCAAAAATTTATATTAAATTATATTTTTTATTAATTTTCAACTGAAAAAAGTGATGTAAACATAAACACCATACAAAAAATATTCATCTATAAATTAGAATACTTAAATAAATTAAAGTATCTCATTTAATAATTAATAAGTATATTTTTGCCTGAATTACTCTTTAATCGATGAGAATTTGAAATAAGTATTTTCATTAAAATGGAATTTTAAACTTTTAAAGGACCACATTAAATAAGATATTTGACTAAATTTCTAAATCAAATGCATTCAACAATTCTTAAAAACTAGATTAAAAATATTTTAAATTTTGAATTTAAAAATAATATTTACCTTTAATCATTAACTTATATTGTTTGAATATAAGGCTTATCTAATAAAATTTGTATTAGCTCATTTATTTCTTCAATTTCTGCCTCATATTAATTACTCCTGATAAATATGTTAAAGATCTACTTCAAAAAATAAAAAAATATTTGAAATAAAATTTACCTCAAATTAATCTCAAAATTAGACAAATTCTGAGTATTTTATTTAATTATTTATTTAAGAAAAGAAAATCCTTTTTAGGATATATTGTTGTTGCTATTTTTTAAATAAATTAAAAATTATTTTTACTTTTTAAAATCATTTTAAATTTTACTTAAAAACCAAATAAAGATCATTAATACAAATTGCATATTTTAAGCAGCTGATTAATTTAATAAAATTTTCATCACTAAGTCTAACAGCACTATTTGTTATAAATAAACATTTTTAAATTAATTTCTGTTATAAAATTTTTTATTTTTTTACGCCAAGTCTACATAAAAGCTATTAATTCTTGATAAAAATCCTAAGTCTAAGTTAATTTCATTATTTTTAAATCCATTATTACCACTTTTAAAAAATAAATTAATTTTATCAATAAATTAAAAGAAATTTATTTACGTCAAATATAAAGCTAGCTTAGAGAGATTAATCAGGTTATTACTTATACACTAGGTTATTAAAAATATACTTTCCTTTTTGATAATATTGTATGAAAAATCTAATAACAATTCCTTAAGTTAAGTTTTATTGGACAAATTGTCTACTAAATTAGTCACAAATTTATCTGAAATATGGTTATTACCAAACAGTAATTCCAAATGCTAAATTTATTTGTTAGCCTTTATAAAATAAGGTAAAAAGCAACTATCTCCTAAGTTATTATGTCTATAAAAAATTAAGTAATATTCAAAAAAAAAAAATTACTTCAAATCTACATAAAGAAATTCTAAATTAATTAGTTCATTAATTTTCAACTAAATATCCTTCCATAAGCTTTAAATATTGTTTTGTTTTCTAAAAAATATTTGTAAATTTAAATCTTATTATTTAAAAAAGTATTTACTTCAAAGTCAGAGATATTTTTTTTAAATGAGTATTTGATATTAATTTGGTGATTAATTGCTTACAAGATTCAAAATTCTTAGATTTAAAACCTTCTTCTCTTAAAAAACAAAATAAATTTTAGTTAATTACTTAAAAGTATACTCGAATTCAACATTAAGTTCTGTAACCTAAACAATCTCATTATCTATAAAGTTATCAACTTGTATTTCTTTTTGAAAGCAATCTACTAATCTTTTTTTTGAGGTAATAAAATAAAAATCTACATTGAAATTTAAATAATTTTAATTATTTTACTATATCCTGCACACTCCAATCAAATTTGCCATTGTTTAGATTTTTTTTTTGATAATTAATTTTTAATCTTGAGTAAATAAATAAATAAATTTCCTTATTTTAGTAAATTATTTTTAAATATTGTTCATATTTTCAAAAAATAATTTATGTTTCATAAAAAACCTAATTTAACAAATTAAATTTATTTAAAATTTAAATTTTTCCAAGAGAACGAAAATTAAATTAGATCTTAAACAAAAACATTTTTAGTTTATATTAATCATAATTTTAGTTACAAGAAGTAAAAGAGGAAGTTTATTATTACCACTATATGTAAATTTTATTTATTAAATATTATAATTTCTCATATAAATAATTATAATCATTAATTATTTTTTAATTAATAATCAGGTATTATTATTTTTATTGTAATAGAATTTTTTAAATTGACAAAATGTACTGGTTAAAAATATAAAAATAAAAAGTGAAAAATCATTATTTTCTACAATCATTAAAGCCTTAAAACTCCAAAAAAGTGATTTCAAAAATTCATAATGAGAAAATTTTAATGATTTTCCTGATGAATCTTTCAAAAACCCTGTTTATAAAACAATTTCAAAGTTTTATTAAATAAATATTTAGCAAAAATAATAATAAAATATGTGTATAATAAATAGATAATAAAACCAAATTTTAAATTGTTTACCATATAAAAAAAGTATAAAATAAAATTTTGTAAATCTTTTATTAAAAATATTTATTGGTGGAAATAAATAAATATCTTTGAATAATATCTGGATACTCCACAATTAATTTCTTTTATAAAATAAATAAAAAGGTACCTTGTATTATTAATTACCAAACATTAGACTTCCTTATAAAAAATTTTCTTAGAATCATTTTTAATAAAAATTCAAATGAACATTAAAGAAGAAAGTTATGAATTGCGTTTGCTTAATTTTTAGAATCAAAGCTTATTCAAGAAATTCAAATGAAAAATCTGAAATGCTTTTTTATTTAATTGAAAAGTAAGATGTAATACAAAAATAAAGAGTCTTTTCTAATTAATTGTTTAATACATTAGTACCTGCTAATTTTAACTTGGTTATGAGCTATTAATTTATTAATTTTAATGTTAACTTCAAATTTACTCACAATATTTTTGTTAACTATTTGTTTAATATGCTTTTTATATCAATCAAAAAAAAATTAAAAATCTTCAAAGATTTCAACATTAATTAAAAAAAAGTTTTATCAAAAGTGTTAATAAATTACTAAATAACATCGCTTTCTACAAAATTCAATTCAAAAAAAATTCTAAATCTTGAGATTTATTTATTTTTATGGCTATCGATTAAACAAACGGGCTGATAGCTTTGTCAGCTGTTAGCGGTTTATCTTTCATTACAAGTTTGACAGTAATTTTGGTGTATATTTTTAACAGAAAATTTCGTTGCTTCTCCCACGATTTAGTGATAATGCTTTGCGCAAGTGATTTATTGTATTGTTTTGTAGCTTTATCTAGATCTATTTGGATGCTTAGTGATAGCAACGCTTATATTGATGGAGCTCTGTGCTACATTCAAGCCGTTTATATATAGACTTTCGATATAAGCTCATGCATATGCACTACAAGTATATCTTACTCACTATACTTGCAGATGGTTAAAGAAGTAAAATTATACAAATAATCTGCATTCAAAATGTTTTGGAAAAGAAATTATCTGATACCATTCTTGTGCTCTTTAGTGTTCGTAGTATTTAATTTAGTAGGGCATAACGATCCTTACAAAGAAACTTACTGTACAGTGTGTAGTGATAACCCTATGATAACTTAAATATTGTAGATGATATATTTTTACATACCACAAACAGTTGGACTTATCTTTAATATAATTATGATTTACAAAGTACTTAAAGCCTACTTTTAAAATAGATAAAAATATAGAAATATTTCATATAGCGAAATAATGAAGCTGGTGTTTTATCCTTTAATCCTTTTATTTTGCTAGATACCTCTAATTCTAATAAGAATAATCGAATATTCTGGTCAATACTTTGAAGATGCCACTATAGTTTTATACGTCCTAAGTCAATCAATAGGATTTTTGAACTCCCTTTTTTATGCTATAGTATCTTTAAAGATGTTTGGCTGCGAATGTGTGAGCTCATCTAAATATGAAGATGAAGATTTGAAACAGCGTTTAACCTAAAGGCAAAACAAGAATTTTAAATATATAGAATCAAATCTATCTATTGATAACTAAAACACTAGAGCAGAAACTAAAGTACTATCATAAGAAGATAATTTGGAGTGGGATGAATGACTGACTATTGATTAAAATGAATCAATTAAAATAATTAAATATTCTATTTAATAAAAGATTTAACAATTATTAAGAAAAAAATATTCTTTTTCTAAATCAAATTTAATAAATAAATATTTATAGATCTAAAGTAAATTTAATTGACTTAATTATTTGTTAACGCTTATAAAATCTATCATCGTAGATTATATTCTACAAAACTAAAAAGAGATGAAAATGAATTGATAATTATTAAATATTTAAGAAATAATTAATGTATAAAATTTAATATAAACATGAAAAAACATTATTCTAAAAAACTAAGTTATTAATTAATTACTTTATATTATATTTTAACAATTTGTATGTATTTTAATTTTTATTTGTTCATTTTATATTTTATTAATTTAAATTGTTTTTTTTAGTTACTATTTTATTTTTATAGTTGTTTGTTTGTATTATTTACAAGAAAAAGTGTTTAAAAGTGTTTTTTTTAGATATGATTTATTTGAATAATTTTTGTGATGTTACTATTTTTATAAATAAATTTATTTTAAATACTTAGCTCATACTATAAGCAAGAAGTCTTAGTTTCCTACCCAATTCTTTTTTTATGTATCTCTATATTAGTGGTTTTTAGCAGTTGTTTTAGAAGGGGTTTAATTAACGTAGTTAGGAATGAAATTTGGGTCAATATTTGAATGTACTTTTGATTTTTGTATTGAAAAAACAAAACTTTTTGGGCCTAAATTCTTTTACGATTCTTTTCTATAGTTTTCTCTATACAGCTCTTCTTGGGATTTATAAGGGTCATTATTAAGTATAGATGGTATTTTGGAGATATTTGAAGATAAGCTCTACTATGAACCTTTCCTAGAGAGCACTGAGGAAGATCTAATCTGATTGTTTAAGAGAGATTTCTCTTCTTTAATTTGCCTATGAAAATGACCTTTAAATAGGTCGTCTTATTTAACTCTAATTGCGTGCTTTCTTTCCTTAGACTTCAAAGAGCCTGGTATCCATTTTGTAGTCTCATAGAGATATTCTTTATTTAAAAATGGGTGAAGATACCTTCTAACTTATTCTCTAGTAATTGGTTCTTCCTCTTCTAGCAACTCCTCATCGTCACCTAGTCCTAGTTCTTGCAAGCGTGCCTAAAGCAGCTACTCAAAAGAAGGCAATCCAGATTGATCATCTTACTTTGGTTGGCTAGAATTCCCTCTAATCTTTTGATTTTCTTACTAATTTATTTTATCTCTGTATTCTTTGAGAACTTTAGAGCCTCCTTCTTCGTGAATGCTCATGAATCTCTTTTTCAACTTTATTTGAATAAAATTATTTTCTATGGCTTTATTTTATTAAAAGATTTATTTACATTATGCAAATCTTAAGATGAACTAGCTTTCACTATTTGATTTCCAACGGCATTTTAAGAAACTATAATTCCTATATTTTTTGATGTAGCAGCAAAGCCACTATTTCTGAATGTTCTATTTGAAGATTATTTTGCAGAAGATGTTCTTTCACCTGCGATTTTATCAAACTTTAGCGATCTTTAATTTTTAGCTTCATCTCTCAATCTTATGTCTCTCATTATATCTGCAGAAGATACAGCTGAATTAACATTTAAAATAGAAATCTTAGACTATCTATTTTCAGATATCATAAGAAGCTTATTGTAAATGAAATTCTTTAAAGGGATAAGAGATTCAAAATATTTTGGAATGACTTCAAACTAGCACCCCATAATGTAGTCTCCAAACTAAATAATCAAAGGACCTGAGTCAGATTCAGCTAAAGTCACAAAAGTAGTTTCAGAGTTCGTAAAAGAAAAAGGGTGAATATCCCACTTGCTCTTCTTCTAGATTAAAAAGTGAGTACCTGGCAAATCTTAAAAAGCCCAGTGTAGAATATATTGCTTCTTAACATAGCAAATAGATTCCGTATTCTTTGAGACATATTAACTACTAGTATTAGAGCTCTCAATATTATTTTTAGGTCTATAAATAGGTGCTTTTAATATGTAAAAAATATTTTCTTAAATATCAAATTTGACTTATAAATTTCTAAAATATAGACTTTTAATTTATTTAATCAGTTAACTATTTTTAGAACAAGTTAAAATTCTAAAAATGGAGGATTTTTTGCATTAATTAGGTATTGTGCTTTATTAAAAATACTAGTTTATTTACCTTTGATTAGGAATTTTCCTATAGTTGAATAAGTTTGAGCAGCTAGTGTATTGTGGAAACCTGTATTTATCTTAGTAGACCATTCTTATTTGTCATTGCTAAATTAATATAAATCGCCTGTGGTGTTTTCCAAAAAAAAATCCATATTTGATAAATGCTAGAACTAACTAGAGAATTAAGGCATATCAGTGAGACGACCACCTTCATCTCCATTAATTATATTGACAGAGCGATCAAAATTAGTTGCAGACTAAAAAACTAGAGTTTCCATTCCAAAACTACAAGCGAATAAGAATTTATGAGTTCTTAAGCACATTCTAACTAAAATTTGTACATTTTAGCATTTTTTACTCCAAGGTCGTAAGTAAGGATCACCAGTTATAAAAATCATATCAAAATTATCAAAATTTCTTCCAGATGATGTTTTAATGCTTGTGCTGGTTGATTCATATAAAACATCATCAAGTTCATTAATCTTTCTAATTACAAATTCCGTATCCATATCCACGATAATAGTCTACTCCATAAATATCTTTTAAACTAAATATCTAAATCCTAAGAAAGACTAGAGTCCTTCTTTTGTATCAGGATAACCATTAACTATTAATATCTTCATAAAATTTAAAGTTCACCCACCAATTTAGTATGTTTGTAATAAAGCTTATTTTAACAAAATTAATGTTTTTAGATAAATCTATCTAATTGATTTCTATATCTTTTTTGTATTTTTTCAACTTTTTGCTAACAATACATATGAATTAAAGTTATAATTTTAATTTTAAGTTAGCTAATCACTGATGTCCACTAAAATTTTTTTATCTTTCTTAACAAAAAATCATTATCCATTAAAAATAAAAGTAATAATAAATCTTTTATTATAAGTAATCAACACAACACAGCACAGCACAACATTGCTTAGATTTAAATTTCTCAATAAATTAAATTCTTTGTAAAAGTTTATAAATAAATAAATAATTTTAATTAATTTAGTTATCAATTCTTAAATAAAAAATTGTAAGTGTTTGCTTTAAGTAAAAAATATTTGAAAGTAGAAAATTTGAGATCTAATATGATATTTCAGTGTAAATAATATTAGTAACTTCAAACATTTAGAGTTTCTTTTCTGATAATTAGAAAATATTGTACTTGAATTATTATTATTATTATAATAATAATTGATTAAGTGTAATAGAAGACTATAATCTAAATTTAGAAATATTCGAAGTCAATTTACTTCTTTCATTTTAAATTCAAAATAAAATTTGGAATAATAATTTTTCTTTTCCTATTTTTGTTTGTAAAAAGAAAAAAATATTTTTAAATTGATTGAAAATGTGATTAAATAAATTTGAATATTTATAATGGTTTATTTTAGCTGATAATAATTTTGAAATATCAATCATACAAATCATATAGAACTTGATGTGGATTATTGACTATGTAGAAACTTACATTATTTTAAAAAGCAATAATTTAATGTTTGATTTTTTATAACATAGTAACATATTTATTGTATGTAATGTATTAAATATTTGAAATATTATTGCATTTCAAGGTTATTCCAAATGAGCAACCATTTTTTAATAACTAATGGAATATTTTATAATTTTAATTTTCTGACCATGATTGAATTTTAACTTCTTAGATACCATCAACAATCTACTGCGAATGGTTTATGTATTAAAGTTATTGCAGATCCTAGAGATTAATTATTTTATTTTTACTAATACTTTACTAGATGTATGTACGTTAGTAAAGCTATCCCTTGAATATTATTTGTGCGTTTCTAAAATTGTGGAACAAGCAGTTTATAATCAAAGATATTTTAGGCTGCTAATCTCTTTAATTAAAGAAGTGAACGAATTTCACTCTTGCAAATAATTTCTTATCTCCCAAATCTTTGATCATCAGATCTTCTAATTGCTTTGGAGAATTTATTTCTAAACACAATCTATTCTTACCAAATAAAAACCTCTTTTATTATATGTAATAGCCGTACAGATACACTAAACTCATAACAGAGATAGCTATTATTATACAATTTATGAAGCAGTAGTAGAACGTTATATAACTCTACTTAAAATAAAGAAATTTCGAAATTCTGTATATGTACAAAGCAATAATTGCTATCTTTTATATTATCCAAAATTAGTGCCTTTTGTAAAATGGTATGAATCCTAATTCAAGCACTTTTGAATGAGCTATATTGGAAGCATCTAATTCAATATATATTGGTGCAAATATAAACATAGACCTAACAGAAAAGCAGAGGTAATAAAATAAATATGCCAAACAGTAGAAAACTAAGTAACCCAGAATAGTATATAAAGACTATAATGACAATAAGATGAATGCTAATAACAAAGCGATAAAAGACAGAATGTGCAAATTAGCAAGAGCAAACTATTTCTGACAAAGATATTCTACCAAGCTTTAGCTTTCTTGCTTGGGGTTATAGTCTTTATATCTTAGCAGTGAGAGTGAAAAAGCATAAGAAAAAACAAAGAGTAGAATATAAAAGTCAGATAATAAATAATTTTTTTGTCCTAATGATATCAAATAGCTCATATATTAAGCGTAATTAATAAATAGATTGCTTTCTATGAGATAATTTGATCTCTCATATATAATTTCTTGTGTGTACTCTGGATATTTTGTGAAGAGATAAACATAATCAATATCAAATATCATCATGATGTATAAAAAAAATATATTTTCAGATTATTTCACTCTTTGAGGAATTTTATGTCTAAATTTAGCTACTTTACAGCTTAATAAAGTCATACTTATTACAAACTATACAGTAATATTCTTTATAAGCTTAAAGTGGACATAAAAATTAATAATCGTTTGAAAAATAGGGATTATTAGGAAGGCTATTATGATCAAATGCATAGTTCTCTCCAGAATATTATATTAATGAGCCATATCAATAAATTAGCTATATAGATTGCCCCTTCTGGAAACATTGAACATTTTACTTATTGGTTTTTAAGCAATAGGAATATCGTCATAGTTATTGTTTGATTTCAAAATTGAAGACTAATTTGCTTCACTACTAGATATCATTGTACTTGTTTGTTTGTTTGTTTATTTGTCTATATTTTATAATCTTTTAATCTTCGCTTTATTTTTTAATTTTATAATTACATTACTTTAATATAGTAGAAACAGTAAACAAAAGCAAATGTAAATCTGTAAATTTTACACTAAAATATGATAGCAATCATTAATAAATAGCTGGCAAATTTTTATCATTCAATTTTTTCATTACATCTTCTCATTACATATAAATTTTTAAATTAATCATTCTCATATATCAAAAAAAACATAAAAAATTATTGATTTTAAACCGATAGAATTTTAAAAACAATTTATTTTTTAATTTAAAAAAGTGTTAATAAGTATAAAATCACAATAGTCAGACTGACAAAATTTACTAACTCTTTTTAATTTAAAATGATTCATAAAACAGATAAAAAATCTTCAGCTAAAAATAAATAAATAAATAAATAAATAATAAAAAAATAAAAAAATAAATAAATAAGTAAATACATTGAATCTTTTAAATAATGTTGAAATAATGTAAAAGCTTTTTATTAATTTATTATTATTATACTTTAGATTGAATCTTTAATTAATGTAAATTTGCAGTTTTAATATTTAAAAATTAAATAACTAAATAAATGAAATTTTATTTGAAGAAATACTAGAATCAGTGTTAGGAGTTGAGTGATAATCTTGTATTTTAAATATCCTTTTTTCTAATAAAGTTTAGTTAGCTTAGATTTTTAAATAGAGTAATTAAAATTACTTAAAATATAATTTTATATTTATTTTTTTTCAATATAAATTAATATAGTTCGAACCCTAGAAGCATTTATGAATCTAGAAACTATTAAATTATTTAAAAACTGTGTAAATATTGTTAAAATAAAGGTTAATTTTAATAAAGTCAATTATTTATATTTAAAAACAATTTTCGAAATATTTTGATTGAAAACTATTTTAAAAGTATTTTACTATATTTTTATAAGATTTATTTTTTAAATTAAACATATATATTTGGATCTAATGGTGAAATTTTTTGGTTACAATTTAATCACTTGCTGATAATTATCATTAAATAGATTTAAAATAAAGTCTTATTATTTTATGAAAATTATGAACCTTAGATATTTAATTGTAGCAATTAAAAAAACTTAAATGAAATTCTTTATTTAATAAATACATATCCCTATAAAAATGATCTAATTGATATTATATTAATTTTTTTGATGATTAATCTATATTATATATTTTGTTTATTTGATAAAGTCTTTTCATGAATAATTAAAGTAGAGTTTGAAAAAATACTTTTGATTAGCTTTAACTGAAAAACAATAATTGTTTCCAATGTATTAATAGCTTTAATGAATTTTTTATGAAGTTTTTAAAAAATAATTAAAAGGGGTTGATACAAAAATTAATTATTATTTATAATTTAAATAAATTCATATATCCTAATAGAATTTTTTAAAAATTTAGCAGTAGATTGTTAAATCACAAATATGTTTTACATAAAATTATTACTTAGAGCCTAAGCTAGTAAATATTTTCTGTTTAGTTTATTGATTATTTTCAAATTGAACTAAATTTTGAATGATTTTTTAATTGCTTTCATTAAATTTATCATAAAAAATTTAACAAATTAATATAACAATAATTGTTTCCAATATATTAATAGCTTTAATGAATTTTTTATTAAGTTTTTAAAAACTAATTAAAAGGGGTTGATACAAAAATTAATTATTATTTATAATTTAAATAAATTCATATATCCTAATAGGATTTTTTTAAAATTTAGCAGTAGATTGTTAAACCTCAAATATATTTTACATAAAATTATTACTTAAAGCCTAAGCTAGTAAACATTTTCTGTTTAGTTTTTTGATTATTTTAAAATTGAGCTAATGTTTGAATGATTTTTAATTGCTTTCATTACATTTATCATAAAATATTTAACAAAAAAATTTGCTTTATTTTAACAAAAAGTAATTATATTTACCTTTAAATTTTTTGATTGTTTTAATATTCAAAAACTTATGATGTTTTTATACAAAATAAATTATAAACAATGAATTATTTAAAAAATTTTTAAAAATAAAACATCATTTTCATAAAATTGATTTAAATATCAATTTTTCTTCTCAGATATTTAAACTCAACATCTCATCTGAGAAATTTAAATATATAAATAATAAATTTTCTGAAAAAACAATATTTGATAAACAAAATTGCAAATAAAAAGATAACTAACTAGCTATAAGCATAAAATAATAAATGAATACCTATAAATCTATAAGTTTGTATTCAACAAACATAGAAATATCAAATTACTCAGCGTAAATTTATTTATATATATTTTACTTATTTATTTAATCATTCATTTTAATTAGAAATAGCTAAAAGGGCAGTTTTGAATATGTTCTATTATCCAATTCAATAGAATAAGTAAAATTAATTTATTATAAATACAAAATGTTTAATTAGATTTTTTATATAGATAGATGAATATTCAGTCAATTTTGAATATGATACAGAAAACAATTTGAGTAGGCTAAATAATTTGAACAATAATGCAGCAGGATAAGTAAATACTTAAAATTTAGTATTTATTATACATAAACTTACAAATAAATTTTGTTTTGAAAAAAGATGTTCAAGAGTCGCCCATATATACAAAAATCATAATTGAATTGCTTGCGAAAATAAATGAAAAGGTAACTAAAAATTACTCTATTTTTTAAAATATAAATTTTGTAGATAATTAAAATATTAGATATTTATTTTATTATTTTGCTACAAGATTTAGCAAGAATTTAATTAATTATTCCCCAATTTAATTTTAATGTTAAATACTTCTATTAGTATTTTGATAATATTTATTTTTAATCAAAAATATTAAAAAAGAAAAGATAATCCACAATTACTAAATTCTAAAATTTTGTAGAAGTCATTTGGCCAGATCAGCTAATAATAAGAAATGCTTTCACTAAATAAAAGCCCATTATTATAAAGGTAATTGATATAACCAGGATAAGGCTAATAAAATAATCAGGTAAAATCTAAAAAACAGCACTAGAGCTATGGTATGGTTGGTAATTAAAAAATAAATGAAATGAATAGCGAATCTATATAAAGAAATGATTCTAAAAACTTTTCAAATTTGCCTAAGATAAAAAGCAGAAGATAGGTGAAGTAGAATTCTGACTCGTAAATCTAATAATAATTAAGACTACCATATATTTAAAATAAAAATTCTTAACAAAAGAGCATAAATTAATTTAAAAGAAATTCTAAAAATAATAGTTCTACTTCTCTAGAGTAAGAAATTAATCCAACATATCTTGAAAGAAAATAAATGAAATCAAATAAATTAACTGTAAATAATTTGAGAAGCGATAAAATATTAATAGATATTTTGCTTGCACTAAAAGATTTAAAAGTTAGTATTAATAAAGGTTTCTAAAATTTGTAAACAAGTTTACATAATGATATGGTAGATTTGAAAAAAAGTATTAAAGGAGAGCAAAAAAGTGTTGAAGAACTGAAAGAAAGTATTGAAGAAGTGAAAAAAAGTATTGAAGGAGTGAAATATGGTATTCGTTATATTGCTGATAGTTAAAACCAATACCATGATTAAAATATGAATAAACTTAATATTATTCTTAGATGCTTTAGATAATAATATCCAAAAAATCAATATCCTTTACTGGGTGAATACATCGAAGAAGGATTATACGAAAGATATAATAGACATTTAAATTAATTTTGATTAAAGAATTATATATATTATTTTTGAATTAAAACCAATGAATTTATATACAAATTACCTTGTAGCAAATTATGAAAGAGAAAAATGTTTATAATTATATTATTAATTATTTTTTACTTTTATTAAGATGTATTTTACTTTTATATTTATTGGTATTTTTTTTTGATGTAATTTCTGATATTAAAATTCAACCAAAAAAATAGATTAAATAATATTCTTGTAGAATAAATTAAATAAATAAACATTTTTTATATCTCAATATTTTATCTAAAAGAAAAAAGAAATACAGAAAATTCATCTAACTAACTAACTAAAATAATAAAATATTCTTAGTTTTTTTTACAATAATTAATATAATAATATGATATTTGTATGAATTACATTTTAAGTTAAAATAAGAATTTATTAACATCATAAATAAAAGTTAGGATTTTAATATACTTAAGTTTGATATCAACGAATTAAGATATTTCGAAGGAGAAAAACTAAATTTTGACTCCATTTTATATATTTAATGCGGGAATAATTAAAAAAGGATTTTTATATTAAAAGTGAATTAAATTCTTACTGAACTCAGTTTAATTTCAAAAATAAAAAATTAAAAATTTAATCTTTAAAGCTATTCTTAAAAAAATGAATTATATTTGTAATTAAAGCTAAGATGATTTGCAAAAGACTAAATAAATATAAACTGAGAAATTTACTAAATGCCCAACTCATCATAAATAATAACTGATTTTATTAAAGCTATCTGATAAAGATACCAAAGATGATTAAGCTCTTAAGTGTTTAGATTGCATATACGTACAATCATAAAATAAATTTTCGATGACTCTTAAATTTATGAAGATCTTGTTAAAATTTCAATGAAATCAATTTGTTTTTACTATGAATAAGTAAAAGTTTACTTTAAGCAACTAAAATCTCAAATAAATTACCATTTAGAGTAAAAGCAAAATCAAATAATTTAAAATCTTAATTAGAATAAAGATTTTAAGAAATTTTAGATGAATATAATTTTATGTCATACAATAATAAATACTAAAGGATATTCTAATCAATTAGAATCAAGATTTTTCAAAGTAAAATTAGATGTTTAAAGATGTCCTAAAAGATAATAAATCAAATTATACAAATAAAAAACCAAAATTCTATGTTTGATCAATAAAATAAAGAAGTGTAAAACCTTACTTACTACTTATAAAGAATAGTTATAAAAATTAATAAAAATAATTCAAAATTTTTGACCTAGAGAGAATCATCATAAAAATATGTAAACAAACAAATTAATGAAATTATTAAATTCATAAAAATATTTAATTTAATACTTTTATTTCAGCTTTGAAAAGGATCAAAATTTAAAATATGGAAGATCTCAGAAACTAATTGTTAAGATTTTTAAAATATCAAGATAGACTTTTGGTAAAGATTTAACTTTCTATTTTTTTACAAAAATGTTTAATAAAAGCTAAATAAATTTCTTTGGGAGTGGAAGATTCTTAGGCCATCTAAAAGCTTAAAAATATTAGCTCGTTGAAACTTAAATTAATGTAAAATCTATTTTTTACATAATAATTTTATAAACAGATTAATAATATTATGAGAATTAATTAAATTTGTTTTGCGAATAGGTAAATAAATTTGTTTATTTGTTTGTTTGTTTGTTTGTATTTATCTACTTTTAACAAATGAGAAATAATTAGATAGCAAAAGAAATCCATCCATAACTTAACTCTGAATTTTTTGAAAATTTTTTTTATTATTAAAACTAATTTGAAAATAAATTAAAATAATTAATAACTAAAAGAGCTTTAAAAACAATTTCATTGATTTTTTAATAAATTAATTTTTTTAAAAATATTATTTGTTGCAGAAAAAAAGGTAATTAATTAATTTCTTACAAAATTATTTGGAAAATTGAATTTTATTAGATATCAAAATAGCTTTGTTCATACTTTACTTTTTTTGATCATAAACAATTATTTAATTTTAAAAGATTAAATTAATAGGTGTTTATACTGAATATTTAAAAATAGAAAAAAGAAAAATGATTTAACAAAAATAAATTAATTGTAACCTCCAATTGGTAGTTAATTAACATTTTAATCATCATTTAAATTTTCTTTTTTTTAAATAAAGTTTTTAAGCTCGAATTTAGAAACACATTTAAATATTTAAATAGATCTTTCGTAATAATATTTTAATTTGATTCAAATTATTTATTGGCTTTGATAAACTTAAAAAGAGCTAACAGAAAATAATTTCTTGCTCTTAATTATTAATAAAACTCCATAATTTTTATTTTTCTGAAATCTATTTAAGCTCATCATTTTATATTTTTTAAAGAGATAAAAATATACAAGATAAAGATAGATGCCTCAAAATTAGGTTTGGTTCTAGCAGATTGTACCAATTTATCTACTCTTTCTTACTCTAAACTTTTGGTAAAAAAACTAACAAACACAATTAATTTAAAAAACAAATAAATAAATATTGTTTTAATTTATTTAATGCATGAACTAACTAACTTTTTAAATAGTTTGTTAATTTTTTATCATAAAAATATTTTTTATTTTTAATAATAAATACAGTTTTAACAAAATAACTAATAATGGCTTATATGATTTGAGCTCTGCATTAAAATAATGCACTAATCTATAAAACTTATCTGGTTAAATTTACTTTATAAATATATTTCTTTTATTCAATCATTTAACAAATAAATAAATGAAAAGATATTTTTTTAATTGGCTTCTATCTTATTAAAATTTCTAGATGCAAATATTTTTAATAACCTTACTAACTCTTTTATTAACTATTCCTTATTTTTTAGAAAATTTGAATAATATGATCCAATGGGATTTAATTTAATAAATAAAACTAAAAATATATTTACTGTCACACTTAATATTTTAGGTACTGTATATTTCTTCAAGTATTTTCATTTACTTTTTAACACTTTAAAATTACAAAAAACAATTAAAAAATAATTAAAATATTTTAAATGGAAACAACATTGGTGATGTTGGGGTTTCAGAGATAGGATGAATTTTCATTTATTAAATACATAAAACTTACAACATTAGAGCTTTATTTAAGGTAAAATAGTTCTTTAATTTTATTTACAAGTCATAATTTCTATGCTTATTCCTAAATTAAAACAATCTAATAATATTAATAATTATTTATTTATTTATTAAAAATTATTATTATATTTATTATAAATAATTAATTAACACTAATTTTCAGTATAGCACAATTAAAATTTTATTGTTATTTATTGAAATAATTTATTGATATATCAACTAAAATATCTTTTAAAGTTAAAATAACATTGGGTAAGAAGGTGTTTCTAACTTAGGTTCTGCTTTAGTGAATTTAACTAGCCTTACATCCTTAAATCTTAATTTGAAGTAATATTTTGAAGAAATTCTAATTTTTTAATAATAATTAGCATTTTTTTTTTTTGTTTTTCAAAGAAAGACATAAAGGTAATTTTATTATTTGCAAACAGGTATAATAGAATTTAAGCTTAAGGTTTTTCTCTTTTAGGTAAAGCTTTAGCAAGGTGCTCTAATCTCTAAATTTTGAAAATTTTTCTATAGTAAAACTAATTCATTTATTTAGATAATTTTAATTAAAAAAACAAATTTAAATAAAATACTTAAATCAATTAATTTTATTTAAAAATAACAATTCTTTAAACATAGGAATATTAATAACTATATAAAATATATTTCTTAAAGGCACAACTTAATAAGAGATAGTGGAGCATCTGATTTGGTTTTTAATTTAGTTAGCTGTAGTAATATCAAATCTTAGTCTTTTACTGAGGTAAGATATTTATTTATTTATTTATTTTATTTTTTTGTTTTTTTTTTAGTTTAAAATAAAATGACACTATTATAAATTATTAATTTTCATAAAAGTTAAAATAATATAAGTATCTAAGATGCTAAAATGTTTGTTCAGCATTATTAAACTTTTCTAAACTATCTTATTTGGAGCTTGATCCAATGTAATTTTTTGAAATTGATTTTTTACTTTTTCATTAAAAAAAAATTACTGTAAAATATTACAGCTTTTTAATTGATAAATAACATACTTAATACTAATAATTAACCTGATTAATATCATATTATTAAAAAAAAATGAATTGAAACTTATTAATAAAAATGAATGAAATAATAAAAATAAATACTCAAGAATTTTATTTCTAATTTTTTTTTTTCATTAAAAGAAAAATATGGATGGTATGTATCTTATTACTTACATATATTTTTTATTTTGAATCTTTAAAATTTTATTTAGATTTATTTCAACAATAAATTAATAGGTAAAATTAAATAAAATAGATTTAATAAAAAATCTAAAATAAACTTCAAAAAATAAAGAAAATGGTTATTAAATCTATAAATATTTGATTTATTTGGTGTTAACTGGTTGATAATAATTTGAAATATAAATTTACATTAGTATTTATCCATGAATATACTTTTGTAGTGAAATTTAAATATAAATCATAAATAAATAGAATAACTAGTTTTATCAATTTTTATTTTTATTTTTTTTTAATATTTCATCTTTTATGTACTAAATTAGTTTATACTTTAAATCCTCATATATTTTTAATCCTGAAATTAAAATATCACTTATTTTGTAGGCTCAAACATTTTTTTTAATTTTTAAAACAAAGACCTTAAATAAAAAATTATATGAGAATCTAAAGTAATTTAAAATTAATAATTTCTAAAATCTAAGAAATAAACAATTTCTGTTTGAACACAAACCAACTTTTATTTCACTACTAGTGTTAATAGATCAAACAGCTTTTATTAATCAAATATAAAATAATTCAATTTTTTTTGAAAAATGTTAAAAATTGTATTTAATGATTTATAAAATATTGAGAAAATTTAATAAGATTATTGATAATAAAATATTAACTACAAATATATTTATATATATATTTTTATAAGTATCTATGCATAACTAATAATTGCTTAACAAAAGTGAGTAAAATTTATAATTTATGTATATAATAAAGATGAAGTCAAACTTTTTAAGAGCAGTTGACTAAGAAATTAATAATTTATATAATTGCTGATTTGGAAAATTAAATTCAAACTAAATTTGTTTGAATTTCTAGCTCATTCATATTCATATTGATTAGACAAATAAGCTTTTTTGATTTTGGATTAGAGAGAATTATTATATCAATAGTGGAATTTCTCGAGATTTCTAAGTTCAGGATACCTTTGGTTAAAAGAAAAGACAAAGTTATTAACCCTTTAAATGCATTCTTTAGCATTTTAATGTTCAGATTAGGATATAAGCTCAAACATTTTCTCCATCTATTTATATGTAAAATATAAATTTAGAAATGAGTTTTATTGAAAATAAATAAAAAATAAATACAATTTAAACTTCTTGTTAAATCAAATCGTTATAAGGAGAAATACTGTCGCCTTTTAAATTCGAAAAATAAACTTTTAGTGAAACTACTATAGCCGAGAAAGCTAGTATGTGAGATTTGTAATCTAATAATTTGTCATCATGAACACATTACTTCAAAATATAGAGTGAAAAGTGAGTTAGCTATAAAATTGTTTGGTTTGTTTCAGAAGAGAATATTTTATATAAATAGCGATTCAGATAAGTATGAGTTGTTGGGAAATCTATTTTCATATCAACAATTCTTAAAATTTCATATTCTGCTTCTCTTATCTTTTTCCTATTTTTTAGTTTGTTTTGAAATTATTTTAGAGCAGGATTAAAAGCAATCATACAAATTTTAAAATTATTTGGAAGGAACCAAAATGTTAGTTAGTTAAAAGAATCAAGTAAAATATTTTAGAAAAAAGATATTAATAATAAATATTTACTCAGTAAATTTGTTGTGTCCAACTTTTTCAACAATATCATCTAGACTGATGTGAGAAATGTCTTCTTGCTTTGTGGCTAAGAACATAGCTGCAATACCAAATAAATGAACATCTGATTCAACAAGTTTTCTATTTTACAAATTAATTAATTTTAAACAAAATTTAAAAAGGGTTAAAAAATGTTAAAATAAATTTTAATGGTTAAAAACATATTTTTGTTTGGGAAATTATTAAATTTCGTAGATAATCTTGAAGTTAAGACATTCATTTCTTTAAAGTGAATCCTAAAGATAAATTAGATTTTGGGAAGAAAGTAATTTTAAGTTTTTACTTTGTTTATTTCTTAAAAAATAAATCAAGAAGACCAACAGCACGAAAGTAGGTTTTATCGGAAGATGTTTGCTTGTAATTACCAAAAACTTCAATCATCCAATCAACCATTTTAGATCTTAGAATTGAAGGAATTTTATGGTTCTTGAGGCAATTAGATAAATCAACCTTTGGTTTTAAAAACATTATTAATTTTTCTAGAAAAAATCTTTTTTAAATTAAGGTATCTTTTGAATTAATCAAAGATACAACAACAAAAAATCTGATTATTCTAATGATAAAACTATTAAATACTGAATAATCTGTTGTCTCAAAGAGCTTAATATAATTAAACAAATACCAGCAAAACAAAAAAGAAGATAGATAGATAGATAAATAAAATGAAAAAAATGTTTACTTCTTGATTGAGGAGATTTAAATCCTCATAATCTCCATATAGTTAATTGTACCTCCATTATCTATCACGAAGTTTATCGCTATTAAAGTGTTAGCCAATTTGTTAATTTCCTTCCTCACTATCAAAAGAATCGTCTTCGTCTTCCTCCATTATGTTTTATTGCTCTTCATAAAAGGCAATTTCTTATTTATCATCCTCCATGAAATTCTCTTTATCAATTTAGCTTTCGCAGATAATTTATCCACTAGTGAATCCAATCTTTAAGTTCTTTTTAGCCTTCTCTAGCTTTTTTTCTTTTAAGATTTCCTCTTGTTCCATTTTAGAGGTAGAAAGGAACATCAAAGCACTGTTTTGTGACTTCTTGTTGCATTATTTATTGTTTTAGAGCTTAGGTCCAATTCTAAAATTAAAAGCAGGTTAAGCAAAAGCAGTAAATAATTAAAAATCTTACTTAGGAATGTCCTTTTTGTTGGGATTTTTGTTGTTGTTGTTGTTATTGTTATTGTTCTAGTCTTCCATTTATTTAATCACGAAATCAATAGTATTTAGATTATTTGCAAGCAAAAGGTTTTTTTATATTATTTATTATTTTTTTTGATTTTATAATTAATTATTAAACAAATATTGATTAGTGGTTATTATTTAAATCGTTATAAAATAATTGAAAATATAATGAAGCATTGAAACTATGAATTGAAAACGTAATTAATTAATTAAAATAATTGATTTTTATAATCATAATATTAAATCAAGTGAAACTTTAATGTATCTTTAAAGTATCTATCTCTTTTCTGATAAAAAAACAATCTAATTAAAAATCATCTCAAAAATAAATTGTAATCTCAAATTTAAAATTCTACAATCAAATAAATTTAATTTTCTATGATTTTCTTTCATTTCTTAAAATTTCTTAACAATATTTTGTGTAAACTTCTTATAAATCCTTTAAAAAGTGCATTTTTCTTATTTTTTCTATTCTTATTTTAACTTTTTCATCTGTTGATCTCTCGAAAATTTTTATTTTTCATAGCAAATTGGGTCTTTTTGTAAAAATTATATATCTAATATCTTTAACAACTGAAAAATATGAATTAAAAGTGTGGTTAACTTTAAATTTTATTTAAAGTAACAGTAATTTTTAGCTTTTAAAGATTTAAAGCAAACATATTGATGTATTTTCTAACTTTTTTAAATTTTGCTTTTCATAATCTTGAGTAATCAAAAAAAAAAACTATTTCTCGTTTGTTGGTAAATAATTAATACAAATCATAGATTAGAATATATATTAACAGGGAGTTATAGACATTCTTTCCAAAAATAGGAAATGTTATTTATAAAAAACCTTCATAAATCTAAATAATTTATTTTAGTATTTATTTGAATATAACAACTTCATAAACGTAATTAAAAATGATTAGTAAAATATTTTATATTTTAAATGATCAATAATTGATCTTTAATAACAAATATTTTCTTGTAGATTTCATGATATTTTGAAAATTCTTAGAAAAGAAATTAAAAAAGGAAATTTACTCGAAAAAATTTTAATAATCTGTTCTTAATCATATCTTAAATTGAAATTATATCAAAAAAATCTTATAATAATTTAATTAAAATATAAATATTAAAAATCAAAGCATTTATTTCACAGTAAATTAAAGGTGATAAATAAATAAGTAGCTGAGTCTGTCAAATTAGACTTTATATTTATATTTCTATATTATTTTCTTTTATTTAATCTTAGATTTTTATGTATTTGTATTGTTAATTTATTTGTTTATTTGTTTAGTTTTATTTATTGTTTTAATTTTTATTTATTTATTTATTTTATTTTATTTATTTTCATTTTTATTATATTTTATGTTTTTATGTGCTATTTGTTAAGTTTTTTTTGTGCTATTTGTTTGGTTTTTTTGCTCTTTTATTTTAGTTTTTCTCTTTATTATTTATTTATTTTTTTAATTAAATCTTTTTTTTTAGAGTCTTTTGCTTCAAAATGGCCTATTTTTATATTAGTTAATATAAAATTATTGGAAGACGGACTAGGTCAACGTCTTATTTGGGAAAAGACTAACTTTTTGAAAAACTGGGCTTTGTAAACAAGAATTTTTCTCCTCAGATTTAAAAAACTTCGTTTGAAAGTTTGCATAGTTCATACTATCTCAAGTTCTTTGTTCCATTTTATTAGCTTCGAGATTATCTAATAATTTTTGGAACGAGATAAAAAGAAATGGATATTTTATCTACGGGCTAGATAAAAAATCCAAATTCTTATTAAAAACTTCGATAAGAACTTTATTGATTTCTGACTATGTTGAAAGCCAAGTGGTAGCCTCTGCTCGGGGAAAACGCATCACGATCCAGGCTTAAAAAACTTGTACCCGAGCTTTGGCTGCACCTGTATTTCTTATTACCAAACTTTCAATCCTTGAATTCAAGTTGACTTCTCACTCACTCTCTAACTTCTAGGAAAAACTTAGGAGCATTGTTGCTTATTTCCTCTCAGCAATTTCATTATGAAAATCCTTTTCGGAGTTACCAAGCTGAAATTGGAACTTTATCCCGAAATCGGCATCGCGTAAAATGCTCACTTTATTTGAATGTGTTCTTTTGCAAGAATCTTTAAAGTGTGTTTTCATATTACTTTTGCATCCCCGAAGAAATAAGTTAAATGCAAAATAAATTGCATTTAAATTTCCGAATGAATTAAAAAAACCTTTTAAAAACTTGGTTTATTAGAAAGCGAGGGTCTCCTGAACAAGGTTCAGCATTTACCGAAAGGAAGACGATTTAAAAATAAATGGATTGTAAATTCTTGTCTGTTGGTGCTTAAATTAATTATTTTTATCTGCATACTTTGCTTTTTTTATGCTTTTTAACAGATTTTTGTTTTTTTAATTGATTTATTTGAAAAATCAAAAGAAAATAATCAATCTTAATTTTTATTTCAAAATTTAAATTCATAAATTTAAGATATTGAGCGCCTTTCCTAAATTTAAATTTTTGATATATTTGGATTGGCAATTTAATTTCTTATAATAATTTTTAATTAAAAAAATTAGAAAAAGGAAAAAAAAAATAATCAAAAAAGAGAAACAGAAAATTTAGCATCAAAGTTTTTTAATCCCCAACAGTCAGGGAAAAATCGTGCAAACAAAGTTTTTAAAGTGAAAATATAAATAAATATGGCATAAATTTTCTGTGAACTCTAATAAATCTCGATTAAGTCGAAGTGAAATATCAAAACTATTTTTAAAATACACAAATCAACAAGTCTCCTCATCTCTCTACTCTTAAAATTAGTTAATTTATAAAAATATTTTTTAAAACTAGGCATCTAAAAAAGATATTAAGAAGAAAAAAGCATTAAAAAAGATAATAAATAAAAATAATAAAAAGAAAACAAGAATAATTAAAAAGGAAAACAAAGATAAAAACAAATAAACCCAAAATAAAAAATAAAAAAAATTAAATTAATAAGTAAAAAGAATAACTACGCAAACAATTTATTTTGCTTCTGATACAAATTATGCTTTATTTTATTTATATTATGAAATATTTTTTTAAAAGAAATGTATTTTCAATCTAAAATTGTATCAAGGCAACTACACAGTGCTTAATTTAATATTTCTCCATTTATTTAGTCAAAAATAATATTAATATTGATTATATAATTTGTTGAATTGTCTAGTATCCTTATGATTTTTTTAGTTTTTATTTATTGAATTCTGAAAATAGTGAAGTATCAAAAAATCAAAATAGAAGAAGGAACAATTTGCAAAAAAAGTTGAATTTCATTTCAAAATATAAAATATTATCAAAATATTAACAATTTTGTTGTTTTTTTATTAAAGAACATATAAGAAACTTAATAATTTCTAACTAAATCTTATATTTAAAAAATATTTATTTGTTTTTTAGTAAAGAACAGAACAGATAAGAAACTGTATAATAACTAGCTAAATCTTATATTTTTAACAATTTTTTTATAAAAAAGTTTATTTGAAATGGTTATTTCTTTTGTATTTTATTTTCTATCTAACTTGGGTAATAAATATTATTGAATTTTTATTAAATTTTTTTGAAATAAATTATTAATTTTTCTTTTACAAAATACTAAAATAAATTATAAACAAAAATCATTTGGTTGAACCAGGTTTTGAAAATTAAAGTTAAAGTTTTTTTTCTTGTGCTGATGTATCTTCAGAATCTGGTATCCACCTAATTTGTTTTCCGTCTTACCATTCTCCCTTTGACTTTTATCCATTTTTTTGTATTATATGTCCTATGCCATGAGGTTAGTCATTCAACCAATATCCTTCATATGTTTTTTCGTTGTTAGGCCAATGGAATACTCCAAATCCTTCTTTTTTGTCATTAAAATAGTTTCCTTCGTAAATTCTATCATCAGGCCACTTGAACCAGCCTTTTCCATTCATCTTTCCACTAGACCATTCACCTCTATATTCTCTTCCATCTTTCCATTTATAGATGCCATAACCATGAATTTGATTTTTATAAAAATACCCATCATAGCTGCTTCCATCAGGCCATGTAAAGACCCCTTTTCCGTCTCTGTAACCTTTTTTATTTTTAATTTTGACCATTTATTTTTAAATTAATTAAAATTTTAGTAAATATTTACCTTAACGATAGTAACCTTAGTAAACACTACCTTAATTCCATGTTTTTACACCATACCCATCATACAAATCTTCAAACCATTCTCCTTCGTATTTAGTTCCGTTTGGATACCTATAAATACCTCTTCCATGAGCTTTGCCATTCATCCAATCACCTTCATATCTATTTAAAAAAGCAAAAAATACCAATTAATAAAAATATTTTTAATTTAATTTAAAAAAATTTTAAATAACGTTTAAATTTATTATTTACATATTGCCATTAGGATGAATAATTCTTCCATATCCATTAGCTTAGTTATTTTTCCAGTAACCTACATAGACACTTCCATCTTTTAAAATCCCTAAACCTTTTCCATGTCTTTAGCCATCTTTCCATTATCCACTGTAGATTTAGCCATTAGTAGTGTTTTTCATGACAGGTAGTGTAGAGTACTCAGAATCTGTATGATCAGTAGGAAGTATGTATTAAAATTCTCCTATTTACTTATCTGCAGCTTCAGTTAAGCTTTTAATATCTGGTACTTCTTCTTCATTTATTTAAATCCACTCCTCTTTTGGCTTATTTCTTTCTTAGTTTTCTTTTTAAATATCTCTTATTTTATATACAGGTAAAGAGCCTTGTTGATTTAATTGTTAATTCTCTTTTTAATTATTTTCAGCTTTCGTTGCAGATTCTCCTTGTTACTTTTTATCAGCCTCTTACTTTTAATTATTATATGCTATTTAAGATTCTGGAGAGGTTGCTTCTTTAACATTGCTACCATTTTGTTTCTAATTGCTGTCTTAATTTTTAATTTAGCTGCCTGTATTATTTTAAGGAGGATTATCAACATACATAAGATCCTTTAGAAGTGAGAAACTTCCATTATTTTTAGAATTAGAATCTTTAAAAGGACTAAAAGGCATATTTGATTCATGGTTATCTTAAGAAAGAAGTGAATCATTTAGGTTAGATTGGCTCAATCTCTAGTTATTACCTCTTTTTTTATTGTTATTTTCCAAATCAAGAAGAAGAATGCAGTCGTTTAGATTAAATTTAGAGCCATTATTCCCTATTTAGTTTTTATCAAACTTTACTGTTTTATAACTTTTAGTATTTCTTTGCATGACTGGGTAGTGATTATTGTTGGATTAATTCATTGAATTAAGCAAACTTCTTCCATTAAAGGAGTTATTATTAGGATTAAGAACTTCTCTTTTTAGCATGTACTGCTTGTTAGGAGCTGATCTTTCATTTTAATAACCTGAAGGATCCGTTATCAATATTTATGATTTATTTTTATCTGATGAGCGAGGTCTTGCATAGTTAGGAACATTTTTTTGGTTAAACCTTGTTTCTGAAGAATTACGTCCTATAGTAGGTAGTTTAGTGGTCTAACCTTAATTTTTATTTTGTTATTCCCCTAAACTTTAGGCTACAATTTCTTCCATTTTTTTAATTTATCCTCCTAAATCTCTAATTAAATTATCAGTTTCAATAGTTAACTAGCTAAAATATTAATCCAATCTATCATTTGCAAAATAAAAGAATTTGTTCCTAGATATAGATTTTGAATTAGATAAATACTCGCTATAATTCTCATTTCTGTAAATTTTTGTTAAAATTTCAATATCCTCTTTAGAATGCAGTTTATAACTACGGTGAAGAATTTTATATAATTCATTATTAAACTCATGAATATCATCGCAAATATCTTAATTTTCTGCTTACTCGTAGATATTTTAAGTTGATTCAATAATAGTTGATATTCTCTCCCTAGATATTTTTATAGATCTTTAAAAAGATTTCACTAATTCATTCAGCTTATCTTTCACAGTTTTTTGTAACCTTTACTAAAATATCAATTTAATGTCATTTTCTTCCACCATTTCTTCAAAACGCTTTGTCAATTTCTCAGCATCAACAACCACCTTTGACGAAAATTCCTTAAGTTTAATAACTTTCTCCTTTTAATGGCTTCCGTGATAAAGTTATTTGCAATACATGCAGCATAAACGACTCTCTGCTGTACAATCTTTATATGTGCAAATATAATCTATTCTTTCACGCTAATGATCCTTAATATTGCATTTAAATTCATTATCTACTTAAAGAAGATGATTCGAATTTTGAGAATTTCCATTGTTATTTGAGTAACTTCCATTATTATTATTATTGTTCATTGTGCGATTATATGAAATAGAGTTTGATGACAATGTATTAGCTTTTCTCATATTTATAAATATCTTTTAAAATGCAGTATCCTATAATAATAATCAATATTCTATGACAAATTTTAGTTTCTTTCCAGGTATTTTCTATTATCAAAAAGTATGAGGACTTTAATTCGAATAATACTAAAACTTTAAAAGCTATTTTATAATGAAAAAAAAAGATCTACTTCCTAAAAGCGAAGTTATATGTTTTGCTTTTTAGTTAATATTTTAAGCTTTGTAATATAATATTAAAATATAAAAAAGGTGAAAAACTAATTTTTGATTTTTTTTTTTTTTAATTAGCTTTCTATAAAATAGAGATTGAAATAAGTGGTAAAAACAAGTATTCTAATTTAGAAATTAAGGTTTTTAATGGATATTAGATTCTGCTATCACTTCACTTACAATCCTCTTCCACTCAATACAATTTAATATTAAAAAAATAAAAAATCTTTAAGTAGTGGTCATAATTTATTATTATAAAAATTAAATATTTTGATTTGTCATTTCAAGATATTATTTTTAAAATCCACAAATAAATTTGTTTCAGTTTTATATCTATCAAGTAACAAAATAAAAAAAACAATATCATAAAATGTTATCTTTGATATAAAGAAGAAAGAATATTTAATAAATAAAATTTGATATAAATAAAAACTTAGCTATTATTTATTTATTTATCTTTTATTATCAAATTTAGGCAATAAAATTAACTTATGAATAAACAAATCGAAATAAGGAAATATTTTATAATTTATAATTGAAAGAATATTGTTGAATACATTAAAATATTAATTAAACTAATTGTATTTATTATTAATTTGTTTAAATTTTAAATAATTTTCAATTGATTATTTCAGAGGATTGTTAAAGCTATTTAAAATAATCTTTAAAGTTTTTTAAAGTCATTATGTTAAACAAACCTCCTTAGAGGTCGTATAAAACATTTTTTTATATTTTTTAGATTTCCTTGTCAAGAATATAATCTAAGTCATTTTTACTTTAATTTTATGAAGGACTTTTAAATGTCATCACATCCTTGACTAGTACTTCAATTTATTCAAAGTCAGAATCGTTTGTAATTTTCATAGATTTTCTGAGCATTTAAATTATTTCTTCAACCAATTTTCTATCCTTTTCGACTTGCTTGGATTTCTTTTTACTTTCGATTCCTTTTATTTTTGCTAGTTTCTCTAATTTTTGGCTTGTTTGGGATCTATTTAGAGCATCTGTTATAGCTTTTAGTTATTTTTTAGAGAATTCCTCACAGAGTTCTGGCATTTCTCCTATTTCATTAGCTCCATTTTCAGCCAAAAATTAAATTACTTTATCTATGTCTCCTCCAACCAATTAAACTAAATCAACTCCTGCTGCTTGTACAGCTTTAACCACTTCATCTATTTTTAAATGTTTAATTAATTTACATAAAACTTGATAATTAAATTCATTTTACCATATATTTATTAATTCAAAACTTCAGCATTGTTTTACTTCACCTAATCTATATCAGATGAATTTTTTTTAAGCTCTTAAACAAGAGATTGCATTTTAGTTTTGCTCAGACAATCTTAAATTTTATCATTTAAAAACAAAGATTCAGCTCCATCATAAATCATTTTAGGCTCAATCTGTTCTCTAAAATACTGCTCAAGATTAGGTATTTCAGATTATAAAATATATAACACGTTTGCATCTTTAGCTGCTTTACAAAAAGTTTTAAATAAATCAATTTAAGGTTCCTCAACTGGCTCTATTTCTGGTAAAACTTCTTCTTATACGACTTCTTCTTCTTCAGGCAAGCCAAGTTTTTATCTCATACGACGTTTAATCATTTCTTTCTGCATATCATTTTAATATGGATCCATTTCTAAATTATTAGCTTTACTCCTTTGTTCCATGTGAGCCCTTTGATTTGCTAAAATTTTATGTAAACCCTCTCTCTCAAAATAACCTGGTTATAGAGCTTATCTACTTTCTATTAAATCGTTTCTAAGCATGAGAAGCTCTGCTTAGCCTCCTAACTATGCACGCTCAATATCTTCTAAACGCTCTGCTAGTATTTATTACCCTTATTTATAACGCTTGTTTTAAGCTTCTTCTATACAATCTTGTAGAGCTTTAGCTCCCTTCACACGCAAGAAATTCATTTGAACTTCTTTATTGTAAACATCCTTAATCTATTTTGGGATGACTGCATTTTAACTATAAACTTAAAGATTAAGAATAGCTTATCTTTTTATTCTTTATGGCTAACTTGCAATAGTAAATGCAGTAATTTCAACAATAACAAACGCCATCTCTGCTCCATTTTATACGAAGTTTTAATTAACAAATGCTGGTATAAATAACTCACACATATAATCTTTAGATGTTCCTAAAAGAAGATGGTTGAGCTTTATACAGTACTCCCATCCACCATTTGTATCTTAATCAGTTAATAAATGCCACATATCTCCATAATTTCTAACTATGTTAACGTCTTTTGATAATTCTTTAACACTCTTTACTTTTATCAAAACGTCTTATCCTATAACACTGAATAAGCCACCAAGAGCATCGACGAAAAACATATCAACTTAATCTATTTTTTCTATGTAATAAAAAGATCCCTATTTTTTACAATAATCATTAAATATTTTTAGGATTTAAAAATACAAAAGTAACAATTTAAAAAAAATGTTTACATCTTTCAATTTACTAATTTAGTTCATCAAAATTGGATCATGGTCTCTACCAAATCCAAAGCAGTTTATAGAAAATCTTTATTTTTAATTAAAAGTAAAAAATAAAAATCAATTTGGTTAATTTTAAAAATTATACTATTCATTAATGCTCATATTTTTCAGAGTTACTGCTACTCTATCTTATGCTTTACTATCTAATCCATCACTAAGTAAAAACACTGATGTAACTGGGTTGCAATATTTTCTTGTCTTTATAAATTTGAATGCTTCTGTCATTCCTAAATTGATATCAGTTCCTCCTTATGCTCTTATATCAGAAATATATTATTTCAGTTTGAGTTTATTGGTTGTATCCATAGATTTCATTGGTCTAAATGTAACCTCTGAATTAAATAATACCAAACCTAATCTATCTTTTTCATCAAGCTAATCGATAAGGTAAAGCAATGTTTCTTTAAGCATGTTTATTTTCTCTCCGTGCATCGAGCCACTGTTATCCTATTTTTAGTATGATATTTAAGTATATCTTGATATTTTTTTTAATCGCCATAAATTGTTATTTTAATTCAATAAATTTTTTTAAATTAATAATTTCCATTTATTTTATGAAAAATTACAAATGACTTTTTATTAGAAATAAATTCAATTATTTTTTTTTTTAAAAAACAACAGTGTAAGTTTATTTTTAAGATTAAATTTAGAATTACCATGACACATATCAAGTCGATAGGAGGTCTTTAGTAAGCTTTTGCATCAAAATTACCTTTAGTATTTAATGAAATCATAACAGGTATTTGCTATGATTGTTCAAATAATTAAATATAATTTTAAGTTGACTAGATATTTATTTCGAGTTAATTTTCAAGCATTTGATGATCAGTGCTAATAAAATTAGGATTAAACGAGCTGTTGTCTAAGATTTAAGAGTTCATAGGACTTAATACTGGACTTTGATTTAAATTTCCTTACGATTTATTAGATAATCTATTTGCTTATTATTCTTTTTAAAAATAAATAGAAATTAAATTAAAATTTAATTAATAATAAAAATTATTTCGATATACAAAACTTGTTTAATGTTGACAATGACTCAATTTAGTAATATTAAAAATAAGTGATTTAATTAAATGATAGATCTCATTTTTATTTAAATAATATTCTATTTGGATTTATTAATGGGTGGAGAGCATTTAATTAAGTTTATATGTTACTTTTATTAAGCTATTTTCTGAAAAAAAAATTGATGATAGTGCAAATAATTCTGGATTAATTTAATTTTTTCAGTAAAAATACAATTTACAACTCAAATTAAAAATCTTTTAGATCTTTCCTTTTTTTTAATGGTAATTTATGGCTCTTTTATTAAGTCGATTATTAGAAATTTTTTCATATATAAATTGAAAAATTGAATAGAAATTATGTTCATATAGAAAATTATCTATTACAAATAGGGTCATATGTGGAAGCTTGCATCTTTTTGTGTGGACTCTGTAAGCTGCTATTTGTAGATTTATTCAATAGCTTTAAATTCTATAACTGTTATTGATTGTTTCTATTAATTGGTGATTGTGATTATCTTACACTGCTGTGCATACTCTAATTAGCTTTGTTAGAGTTAAAGACGCTGAACGATTAATTATATTATTGTTAATACTATTGCATCGTTTATGCTACAACAACATCTCCATCTTATACTAATTTATAGAGAGGAGTATTATCTGATGGTAGAATATTACCGTTTATATGCAAAACTATGCTTTACACTTTAACTTGCTTAAGCTATGCTATATCCATGTAAACCTAACCTAATTTTGTATTAATGTCATGCTCTGTGTCAAATTCTTATATGTTATCATCTATATTCACTCTAATTACGAACTTTATTAACCCTTAAGGAGGAGTGCTTAACTATGCTCTTTGAATGTGAGTTTAATTACTCAACTAACTAAAATTAGCCTTAAAATTCATTAAAATACTTAAAATTAATGATTCAATTTAATCTTTAAAAAGTTACAAAGTTTTAGCTAAAATTTGGGGAGTTTTCATTATCCAACTAAGAAAGCTAGTTTATATTTGTCATACTTTTAGGACTAACAAAAAATGATTTTGATTTGTGAGAAATAGTTGCTTGAGTCCTTTTTAGCGATAATTTAAAAACTAATAAATAAATATTTATTATTTATAAAAGAAAAAGCTACGTATTAGATGGAGAAAAGTTTCCCAGATTATCTTGAGATTCAGCTCTTTTGAATGTTTGATTATTTTTTAGCTACTCGTTGTTCTTAAATACAACTTTTATAAATAAAAAATGTTTATTTAATGTAAGCTAAAATGTCAACAAATGATCAAATGAAGTAATATAAATTTTAGAATAAAAAAAATATCTAATCATATACTTTAAGAATCAGCATTCGATTTATCATTTATGTAGCTGAGCCTCATTTAGCTATTTTAGCTGTGATTCATCATTAGTTCAATTAAAATTCGCTTTTTCTATTTACTATTTAAAGAAATTTTAGAATTATATTATTTGATCTATTTATTAACAATTAATTTTTAAAGTTAGATCTATTTATTTTTTAATTGAAATATCCTTAATAATCAAGCTTATTTTCATTCATTCATTCTTTTTTGTCATCTTACTGCTTAAAATAAACAAAAAAGAAATATCAAATATTTGAAAATTTTAACACACAAATTATAATCCAATCATTTATTTGTGTATATTTTTTATTTTGACTTTAACTTTTTTAATTTAATAAAAATCATTAAAATTGTTAATTTTTTCGACTATTACATCTATTTATTAAATATTTTTAACTTAAGAATATATAAAATACTTCATAAGTAAAAATTCTAGCTCATATTTCAATTCTATCACTTTTCATTATAAATACCTTGTATATTCACTTTATTAATATTTTTAAATTAGTGACATAAATAGGTATTTTTACAATTATTCATGGTTTTTTATTACAAAATTAAATTTAAATATTCAGAGAAAAGAAGAAATTACACTATTTTATATACAAAGTGATATAAGATTCTCTAAATTAAAACCTTTAAATTAAGAGTATTTATATAGTTTTCGAGTTAATTTTTGTGATAATTTTATAATAATTCAATAAATTTTTAATTAATTTTATAATTTTTTATAATTTTTAAAAATAAAAGTAAAATTAAATTTTAAAATCTGGCTGGTTTATATATATAAAAAAGAATAATAAAATGAAAAATGTTATTAATAAATTAATCATTAGAAGCGAGGTTTTAATTCTGCTTCAAATTCTTAAAGTCTAAAGAAACCCATATCTCTTAAATCGAAGTGCTACATAATTTATGGGATTTCCTCTCTATTGACAAATACTCCAATTTTTACAAGGAATTGGCGCAAGTTTTATTTATTTACAGAATCCTCAGGACCATCACACAAACTTGTAAATAATTAGGCACTAGTTATTTATTTTTATTCTATTTTTTTTCTAATCTACTCAAGTACTATTTCAGAATTAAGTAAAGATTTCATTAGCTTTGCCATAAGCTCTCTAGTATCTTATCTCATATTTTTCTATACAAATTTAATTAATTATAAATAATTTAAAACAAAAACTTACTTCACTAATATAAGGCTTTCTAACAAATATGCTTTCAATATGAGAATAGGTTTTTGGCACAACCATATTGATGAACTCTTATTAACTTTTTTTATAAAAAAAGAATAAAATTCAATAAATATACTTTATTTTATTTAGCTTACTCTATTTTATTATTTTTATCAATAGAGTAACGATTAACTAAGAGTCTAACATCGTTTTATTCTGCTTGTATTCCTAGCTTTTTAAGTCCTTACACAAATTCCTCAACAATTATGTAACCAGACTCATTAGCATCGAAGATCTCATAAAACAATTAGACTGAATAATCTTACTATCTAACAATCTTAATTCTATTTAAATAAAATATAATTATTAAATAATGTAATATTTTATTCAAAATAAACATTACCTGTTATTTTCTATTTCTCTTTCTAAATCAATAATTGCTTGCATGTACTCTTTTACTAGATCAGTTGGTCTTTTTTCAAACATAAAGTTTAAATCTCTCTCCTTTAAAGCTTCTTCATTAATATAAAATCTCTACGCATCCTAAGAACTCAAAGTAGAGAATCTTACATTGTTTTGATTGAAATCTCTATTTTAATTTAAAAACTAATAACTTTGTCTAATGTTAAATGAGTCAATCCTGTTTTGAGCAACTAAATTTGACTAATAAAGAGATTAATTTTAGAATCTTTTAAACCCGCTTTAATCCAAAGATCTTTATCCTATTCTATCTTATTGCAGTCTGCTTTCTATCAATTTTCTAGTTTATAAATCTGTATCTTCTTTGAATACGATTTTTTGACTTGCTAAGAATGAGTATGGGGCACTTTAATTATTTTCAAACATAGCAGTTCTTTTTGCTGGTTCATATTGATTACTATAATTTGTGTAATCAAATGCAGGAGGTGCTACTTACGAAACATTTTAAGAATATAACTGCTAATTTTTATAGTTTTATTGTCCTTCAAATTGATTCCTTTCTTCGAATCTATATGTTGATCTTTAATTATTTTCGTTAGTTACTGATCTTTGATATGCATTGAATTGCCTTGTCTATTCATTCTATTGATTATACTGTCTATTGTATTCGAATTAATTTAATCTAGAATCGTCTTTTGAAAATTCTTGCCATCTTTAACTTCTTTATTCATCATACTTTTTAGAATAAGGTGATTTATTGGTAAATAAAGGTTTAGTAAAATCTTCATCGTTTGTTTAAACCCTATTGCTAGAAATAGGAGACAAAATTCTAATTTAGCTTGTTTATAGAATAGGCTTTGATTCTATTAAATAGCTTGTTTTTTAAGGCACTAAATGCACCTATGTTGTATTAGGTACACTAGTTGTAGTATAGGTTATATTAGGAGGATTTTATACAACTATATTTTGGTTTGGAACTTAAATTGGGACAGGTTAAATGTAACTTTACACAATAGGAATAGTATTAGTGGGTGTGGTTTAACTAACATAACTCATAGCAGGCTAATAAGAGTAGGTTACTAATTATGGCTGAGTTTATTATATTATAGGTTTATTGTTTATTAATTGTTATTGGTTTGATTACTAAATTATGCTGCCTTATTAAATTGTATTTTAGTTAGCTGTTATATTTTGTTAGGTATTCTATGCTTGATTATTATTTGTAATATTAGAAGTAACATTTTTATTTAAAATGTTGTTAGATGCACTGAAATTTTAAGCTAAAGCAGCAGATGATGATTTAATGAATTAAGGTGATTGATATGATTCATTTTGCTTAGAAGCCGTCTATTGATAGACAAAATTTTTAGGTGAGTGATTGCTTAACTAGCTTTGATTTTGGTTTAACTTTTTAGTATCTTCAAAGGGAGAGGCATATTTCCCTTAGGTAACTCCGTATGAATTGCTAGGAAGTGTAGATAGTAGCTATATAGTTTACTAACCATTTTGCTGTTGATTTAAATTATTGCTTTACAAACCCTTTGCATCAAGTTTGATTGGATTTGGGTTTTAGTAGTCGTAATTCAATGATGGCTAATACATTCAATGAAAACTATTTAATAAATTTAAAATAAAGATATATCACAAATTTTAATTAATTATATTAAAGATAATAAATTTATTTACCATGCAAATTTTTCTATTTAAGTTTTAAAGATAAATAAAAAAAATATTATTTACTGAGTAAAATTTATTATGGGGAAACAAACTGTATTTAAATTTCATTTTTATCTATTTTGAACGTTTTAAAGAATTTATTATATAAGCGAATTAATTTCCAAAAAAAGAATGAATGAATAAATGAATAAATAATATTTAAAATATTATATTTTTTAATTTTAAGATAAATTAAAAAATTGAAAACTGAAATATTTAAAATACTTTTAATTTATTTTAGTAAAAATTATTCATTTATATAAAAAATTCATAAAAAAGTATTTTATCAATATAAAATATTATCAAATAAATAATAATTAAAAGTAACTAACTTGAAATAAAATTTTATTTTAATATTTAAAGCAATTAATAATAATAACACTTTAATTTTAGAAATTTTATTTATGGCTGCTAACTAATGCTAGAATTTATTTTTTTCTTTATTTTAGTAAAATATTAGAAAAAAATACATTATTATTACGAGAATTTTATAAGTTTTTGAATAAATACGAAATCTTAAAATTAAACTAGCTTTATAAAGTTAATTTTATAAACTATTTATTTCAGTTACTGGTTCTATAGTATAGCGGTTAGTACTGGGGACTCTAAATCCCTTGACCTGGGTTCGAATCCCAGTAGGACCTTTTTTTT